>NW_028169942.1:0-70000 GCF_963971535.1 Notolepis coatsorum
TGGATCTTTTTTGTATTTTGGGCTGTAAATGTTATGGTTTGTAAACGACCCCAATCGCACAACTCAAGACAGGTATGATGGTTTGCCAAGAAACAGATATTTATTGAACAACAGGGAAATACAGGGAAAAGGGCACTGTCCCTTTAAGGGAGAATCACAAATACAGGAATATAATATGAGGGGAAGGAAAGGTGCCTTTAAGAGGCGGGCAGGAAAAGGGAACACTAAGGGAAAGTAAGGGAACGCCTAAGGGAAGGTTAAGGGAACGCCTTGGGACAGAGGAACTAGAGACTAGGTAAACCAGGGACAAGGAGAACTAGGGAGAGAGGACTAGGGACTAGGAGAGCTAGGGAACAGGAGAAACGGGGACTAGGGGAACTAGGGACAAGGAACTAGGTGGAACTAGAAAGGGGAGAACTAGGGAACAGGAACTAGGTGGAACTAGAAGGGGAGAACTTGGGACCAGGAACTAGGTGGAACTAGAAAGGGGAGAACTAGGGAACAGGAACTAGGTGGAACTAGAAAGGGGAGAACTAGGGAACAGGAACTAGGTGGAACTAGAAAGGGGAGAACTAGGGAACAGAGGGGACTGAGGCCCGCGGAGGCGGGCTGGGGTACAGGGAGGAACTGGGGACTGGTGGGAAAACATCTGGGCCGCTCTGCAGGACAGAGGAGAGAGTTAATGCACAAAAGGGAAAAAACAGAGCAGGTGCAGAACAGTCCAAATAACAAAGTGAACAAAGTAATAATATCTTCGTGTGACAAACACACAGGGGGAGATGTAAAGTCCAAAAATACTATTCTAAGTAAGAACCAAAAACAGTTTGGCATGAAATGTCCAAACTAACTAACAGAGGCAATACGCTGGGAGATGAAATGTCCAAACTAACTAACAGAGGCAATACGCTGGGAGAGTGACATCACAATCAAAACTCACCCAGGCGTATGCGTAAAGGTAAAGGGGCAGCAGCGGGAACGGGGGCAAGGGCACTACGCTGAGTGAGTGACATCACAATCAAAACTCACCCAGGCGTATGCGTAAAGGTACGGGGACAGCAGCGGGAACGGGGGCAAGGGCACTACGCTGAGTGAGTGACATCACAATCAAAACTCACCCAGGCGTATGCGTAAAGGTACGGGGACAGCAGCGGGAACGGGGGGCATCGCCACCGGGGCGGCTGGCTGTCCGAGCCGAGGGAGAGAGTGCTGGAACAGTGGCGGTGACGAGGGCATCGTCCACCGGGTAGCCGCTGTCGGAGCCGAGGAACAGAGTGCTGGAACAGTGGCGGTGACGAGGGCATCGTCCACCGGGTAGCCGCTGTCGGAGCCGAGGAACAGAGTGCGCGCCACACCTTGGTGTGCGCGTCGGAACAGGGAGCTGGAACAGTGGCGGTGGCGAGGATGTCGTCCACCGGGTAGCCACTGTCGGAGCCGAGGAACAGAGTGCGCGCCACACCTTGGTGTGCGCGTCGGAACAGGGAGCTGGAACAGTGGCGGTGGCGAGGATGTCGTCCACCGGGTAGCCACTGTCGGAGCCGAGGAACAGAGTGCGCGCCACACCTTGGTGTGCGCGTCGGAACAGGGAGCTGGAACAGTGGCGGTGGCGAGGATGTCGTCCACCGGGTAGCCACTGTCGGAGCCGAGGAACAGAGTGGCGCGCCACACCTTGGTGTGCGCGTCGGAACAGAGAGACGCATCGGGGTGCGTCTGCCAGGAGGAGTGTGCCAAGCACGAAGGTCTGGAAGATGCGCGTCTGTGCGCCGGTACGGAGGAGCGTGCCAAGCTCGAAGGTCTGGAAGATGCGCGTCAGTGCGCTGGTACGGAGGAGCGTGCCAAGCTCGAAGGTCTGGAAGATGCGCGTTGCGCGCTGGTCTGGAGAGCGTGCCAAGCTCGAGCGTCCTTGGAAGATGCGCGTTGCGCGCTGGTACGGAGGAGCGTGCCAAGCTCGAAGGTCTGGAAGATGCGCGTTGCGCGCTGGTCTGGAGAGCGTGCCAAGCTCGAGCGTCCTTGGAAGATGCGCGTTGCGCGCTGGTACGGAGGAGCGTGCCAAGCTCGAAGGTCTGGAAGATGCGCGTTGCGCGCTGGTCTGGAGAGCGTGCCAAGCTCGAGCGTCCTTGGAAGATGCGCGTTGCGCGCTGTGGACTGGAGAGCGTCTGCGCTGGTCTGGATGTGCGTCAGGACGACAGCTGCGCGGGGGGTCTGAAGTGGATGACTGGGATGCCTCCCGTGGAAGTCTAGGGAGCGCAGACCAGTCCCACTCTCAGGCAACGGCGACAGCAGGCGAAGGCTGGAGCAAACATCTCGACGCCGGAGAATGGAACAGCATAGGCAGACAGAGGATCTCCCGAAAGAGTCTAGATGTTTAGAGAATATGACTCGGCAAGTATACAACACGACCCCACGCCAAAACGAGGGGAAGCGCCCTGGTATTTAAAGCCCACAGGGGGACTAATTAGCCTGCCACCACAGGTGCGAGAGATAATAGAATATCGAACAGGTGTGGCCACTAAGGGTAAGGAACGAGAGGGTGGGGGCTAGAGAGAGTGAGTGAGAAGGGAAAATAAACAGTATAGAAGGGAAATAAACAGTATAGGTTTAAAGAAACAGAGAAAAGGTAGTGAGCAGCGGGCAAAACCTCACAGTATCCCCCCCTCCAACGGGAGCCACCCGGCGACCCAAAACAAATACAGACAAAGTGGCAGGGGGCAAAACAAGAGGTACTGGCCAAGCCAGCAGGGGAAGCCACCACAAGAGTGGGGCTAGCAAAAGAAACAGGGTCGCCGAGGGGTAACTGGGGGAACTGGTCTAGAGGAACTGGTCTAGAGGAACTGGGTCTAGAGAACTAGTCTAGAGGAACTGGTCTAGAGAACTGGTCTAGAGAACTGGTCTAGAGAACTGGGCTAGAGAACTGGTCTAGAGAACTGGTTTAGAGAACTGGTTTAGAGAACTGGTCTAGAGCAACTGGTCTAGAGGAACTGAGGGGCAAGCAGGGTAGCAAAGGGGTAACCATGGTAGCACCGGGAAGGGCTAGCAGAGGGAAGGTTGCTGCCAGGGCACTGATAGCTACAGGGCCTATGCTAGCTGTAATGCTACATCAACATAGAGGCTGCGCAAGCTGCCGAGCTAGGCTAGCAGAGGGAAAGGGTAGCTGCCAAGGCACTGATAGCTACAGGGCCTATGCTAGCTGTACTGCTACATCTACATAGAGGCTGCGCTAGCTGCCGGAGCTAGGCTGGCAGACAGGGCTGGACCAGCATGAGAGAACAAGCTAGCTGGAAGGACAGTCCTAGCTGTGGGAATACTGACCTTGCTAGCTGAAGGGCAGTCCTAGCAGTGGGAGAAACTACACAAAAAAGTGGAGGCCATGCAGAGGGACCGGGTTAGCTGCTTGGGCCTGGCTAGCTACAGGGCCTATGCCAGCTGCAAGGCTGCATTAACATAGAGGCTGTGCTAACAGCCGGGGCCAAGCTAGCAGACCGGGGCCATGCAGAGGGAAACTGGGTTAGCTGCCAGGGCATGGCTAGCTACAGGGCCCATGCCAGCAGCAAGGGCTGCATAAACATAGAGGCTGTGCTAGCAGCCGGGGCAAGACTAGCAGACAGGGGCTCTGCTGAGGGACTGGGTTAGCCGCCAGGGCATGGCTAGCTACAGGGGGGTCAAACAGGGCAAAACGGGAAGCAAACAGGGGAGCTAACCGGGGAGACTAACAAGCTAAACAGGGAAGCTAAACTGGGCTAAACAGGGAAGCTAACAGGGCTAACAGGGGAGCTAGAGGGGACAAGAAAAAAAAAGGCAAACTCAACATACACAGTCTGTGCTGGCTGGGGTCGTAGACTTGGTGGGGTCGTACTGTTATGGTTTGTAAACGACCCCAATCGCACAACTCAAGACAGGTATGATGGTTTGCCAAGAAACAGATATTTATTGAACAACAGGGAAATACAGGGAAAAGGGCACTGTCCCTTTAAGGGAGAATCACAAATACAGGAATATAATATGAGGGGAAGGAAAGGTGCCTTTAAGAGGCGGGCAGGAAAAGGGAACACTAAGGGAAAGTAAGGGAACGCCTAAGGGAAGGTTAAGGGAACGCCTTGGGACAGAGGAACTAGAGACTAGGTAAACCAGGGACAAGGAGAACTAGGGAGAGAGGACTAGGGACTAGGAGAGCTAGGGAACAGGAGAAACGGGGACTAGGGGAACTAGGGACAAGGAACTAGGTGGAACTAGAAAGGGGAGAACTAGGGAACAGGAACTAGGTGGAACTAGAAGGGGAGAACTTGGGACCAGGAACTAGGTGGAACTAGAAAGGGGAGAACTAGGGAACAGGAACTAGGTGGAACTAGAAAGGGGAGAACTAGGGAACAGAGGGGACTGAGGCCCGCGGAGGCGGGCTGGGGTACAGGGAGGAACTGGGGACTGGTGGGAAAACATCTGGGCCGCTCTGCAGGACAGAGGAGAGAGTTAATGCACAAAAGGGAAAAAACAGAGCAGGTGCAGAACAGTCCAAATAACAAAGTGAACAAAGTAATAATATCTTCGTGTGACAAACACACAGGGGGAGATGTAAAGTCCAAAAATACTATTCTAAGTGAGAACCAAAAACAGAGGCATTACGCTGGGAGATGAAATGTCCAAACTAACTAACAGAGGCAATACGCTGGGAGATGAAATGTCCAAACTAACTAACAGAGGCAATACGCTGGGAGAGTGACATCACAATCAAAACTCACCCAGGCGTATGCGTAAAGGTAAAGGGGCAGCAGCGGGAACGGGGGCAAGGGCACTACGCTGAGTGAGTGACATCACAATCAAAACTCACCCAGGCGTATGCGTAAAGGTACGGGGACAGCAGCGGGAACGGGGGCAAGGGCACTACGCTGAGTGAGTGACATCACAATCAAAACTCACCCAGGCGTATGCGTAAAGGTACGGGGACAGCAGCGGGAACGGGGGGCATCGCCACCGGGGCGGCTGGCTGTCCGAGCCGAGGGAGAGAGTGCTGGAACAGTGGCGGTGACGAGGGCATCGTCCACCGGGTAGCCGCTGTCGGAGCCGAGGAACAGAGTGCTGGAACAGTGGCGGTGACGAGGGCATCGTCCACCGGGTAGCCGCTGTCGGAGCCGAGGAACAGAGTGCGCGCCACACCTTGGTGTGCGCGTCGGAACAGGGAGCTGGAACAGTGGCGGTGGCGAGGATGTCGTCCACCGGGTAGCCACTGTCGGAGCCGAGGAACAGAGTGCGCGCCACACCTTGGTGTGCGCGTCGGAACAGGGAGCTGGAACAGTGGCGGTGGCGAGGATGTCGTCCACCGGGTAGCCACTGTCGGAGCCGAGGAACAGAGTGCGCGCCACACCTTGGTGTGCGCGTCGGAACAGGGAGCTGGAACAGTGGCGGTGGCGAGGATGTCGTCCACCGGGTAGCCACTGTCGGAGCCGAGGAACAGAGTGGCGCGCCACACCTTGGTGTGCGCGTCGGAACAGAGAGACGCATCGGGGTGCGTCTGCAAGGAGGAGTGTGCCAAGCACGAAGGTCTGGAAGATGCGCGTCTGTGCGCCGGTACGGAGGAGCGTGCCAAACTCGAAGGTCTGGAAGATGCGCGTCAGTGCGCTGGTACGGAGGAGCGTGCCAAGCTCGAAGGTCTGGAAGATGCGCGTTGCGCGCTGGTCTGGAGAGCGTGCCAAGCTCGAGCGTCCTTGGAAGATGCGCGTTGCGCGCTGGTACGGAGGAGCGTGCCAAGCTCGAAGGTCTGGAAGATGCGCGTTGCGCGCTGGTCTGGAGAGCGTGCCAAGCTCGAGCGTCCTTGGAAGATGCGCGTTGCGCGCTGGTAAGGAGGAGCGTGCCAAGCTCGAAGGTCTGGAAGATGCGCGTTGCGCGCTGGTCTGGAGAGCGTGCCAAGCTCGAGCGTCCTTGGAAGATGCGCGTTGCGCGCTGTGGACTGGAGAGCGTCTGCGCTGGTCTGGATGTGCGTCAGGACGACAGCTGCGCGGGGGGTCTGAAGTGGATGACTGGGATGCCTCCCGTGGAAGTCTAGGGAGCGCAGACCAGTCCCACTCTCAGGCAACGGCGACAGCAGGCGAAGGCTGGAGCAAACATCTCGACGCCGGAGAATGGAACAGCATAGGCAGACAGAGGATCTCCCGAAAGAGTCTAGATGTTTAGAGAATATGACTCGGCAAGTATACAACACGACCCCACGCCAAAACGAGGGGAAGCGCCCTGGTATTTAAAGCCCACAGGGGGACTAATTAGCCTGCCACCACAGGTGCGAGAGATAATAGAATATCGAACAGGTGTGGCCACTAAGGGTAAGGAACGAGAGGGTGGGGGCTAGAGAGAGTGAGTGAGAAGGGAAAATAAACAGTATAGAAGGGAAATAAACAGTATAGGTTTAAAGAAACAGAGAAAAGGTAGTGAGCAGCGGGCAAAACCTCACAGTAAAATTGTCAAAGAATGTCTGATGAGTAAGTGCTTTTGGCTTTTTTCCTTTGTTACCTCAGATGTTCAACATACATGTATGTGTAAGAATGTGTAATAACTAAGGCTGTCAAAGTTAAAGCTTTATTAACGCATTAACCCACAATTATTTTAACACTGCTATTTTTTTACTTATTTTTTTTTTTTTTTTTTTTTTTTTACCTGAGCTCTTGGGGGGCCACATCAAATGACGTGGCGGGCCGGATTTGGCCCGCGGGCCGTGAGTTTGACACCTATGCTGTAGAGGGTCTCAGGTCAGTTACTGTAGAGGGTCTCAGGTCTCAGGTCAGTTACTGTAGAGGGTCTCAGGTCTCAGGTCAGTTACTGTAGAGGGTCTCAGGTCTCAGGTCAGTTACTGTAGAGGGTCTCAGGTCAGTTACTGTAGAGGGTCTCAGGTCTCAGGTCAGTTACTGTAGAGGGTCTCAGGTCAGTTACTGTAGAGGGTCTCATGTCTCAGGTCAGTTACTGTAGAGGGTCTCAGGTCTCAGGTCAGTTACTAGAGGGTCTCAGGTCAGTTACTAGAGGGTCTCAGGTCAGTATACTTATTACTAATTTAAAAATACAGCTTCCTGATTGGTCAGTAGATTGGAGATCAAAGTGATGGGAGGGTGGCCATTACATTGGTTAACGTTTACATGCTTAACTCTCTGTGGAATACACAATACTCTCCTCTCCTCTCCCCTCTTCTCCTCTCCCCTCTTCTCCTCTCCTCTTCTCCTCTTATCCACTCCTCTCCTTCTCTCCTCCCCTCTTCTCCTCCCCTCTCGTTTGCTCTCTTCTCTTCTCCTCTCCTCTTTTCTCCTATCCGCTCCTCTCTCTATTTCAGCCTGGCTTGATTCAGGAAACACATTACGTAATTATTAGTAGAAGATGGTGTGTGTGTGTGTGTGTGTGTGTGTGTGTGTGTGTGTGTGTGTGTGTGTGTGTGTGTGTGTGTGTGTGTGTGTGTGTGTGTGTGTGTGTGTGTGTGTGTGTGTGTGTGTGTGTGTGTGTGTGTGTGTGTGTGTGTGTGTGTGTGTGTGTGTGTGTGTGTGTGTGTGTGTGTGTGTGTGTGTGTGTGTGTGTGTGTGTGTGTGAGAGAAAGAGAGAGAAAGAGAACAAGAGAGAGAGAAAGAGGGGGTAGGGGTACAGAGAGAGAACGAAAGAGAGAGAGAGAGAGAGAGAGAGAGAGAGAGAGAGAGAGAGAGAGAGAGAGAGAGAGAGAGAGAGAGGCAGAGAGAGAGAGAGACAGAGAAAAACATATGTTGTGTGTAATTAAGTGTAACAAGGTTGGTTATTATATAAGACGAGCCTGAGGATACACACATACATATACACACACACACACACACACACACACACACACACACACACACACACACACACACACACACACACGCACACGCACACGCACACACACACACCTGGTCTAGTGATTTATTTATTTAATTTTAGAACATGAACATATACATGTTATTAGTGTTGTCTCAGTTCATTTTATACTATATGTAACTGTATCTGTAACTGTATCTGTATCTGTATCTGTATCTGTATCTGTATCTATCTGTAGACTGGCTGGCTGACTGGCTGACTGACTGACTGACTGACTGACTGGCTGGCTGACTGGCTGGCTGGCTGGCTGGCTGACTGACTGACTGACTGACTGACTGCCTGACTGCCTGACTGACTGACTGGCTGGCTGACTGACTGACTGACTGACTGACTGGCTGACTGACTGACTGACTGACTGACTGACTGACTGGCTGGCTGACTGGCTGGCTGGCTGGCTGACTGACTGACTGCCTGACTGCCTGACTGACTGACTGGCTGGCTGACTGACTGACTGACTGACTGACTGACTGACTGACTGACTGACTGGCTGGCTGACTGACTGACTGACTGACTGACTGACTGACTGACTGACTGACTGACTGACTGACTGACTGACTGACTGACTGACTGACTGACTGACTGACTGACTGACTGACTCACTGACTGACTGACTGACTGACTGACTGACTGACTGACTGACTGACTCACTGACTGACTGACTGACTGACTGACTGACTGACTGACTGACTGACTGACTGACTGACTGACTGACTGACTGACTGACTGACTGACAGGCGGACAAACGGACAGACTTTCTGGCCTGGCTGTAAAACAGGAACTTAGAGAACAAATGTCGAAACTTATTTCCCCAGTTAACCCTTTCACTGCCACACGACCGCCGGTTAACCCTTTCACTGTGACAATACAGAAGGTTAGCCCTTTACTATCACACAACTGTACGGTTGTGTGATAGTAAAGGGTTAACCTTCTGTCGTGTGGCAGTGAAAGGGTTAAACATGTTATTGTGTAAGAAGTGAAGGGAAACAACATGACATCTATAAACATCAATGTCCCTTTTATATGTTTCACTTTCTCTCTACATGCCTGCATGTAATCCTATTTACATATCTGTAGATACCATATTTATATCTGTACATATCCCTTACCTACTCTTACTAGTTACGCTGCTGGCCAGTATGACTTACTACCATAGTGTCTTTATACCTGCATCACTGTTTGTACCCAGTTTAATTATTTTAACCTGTACAGTACGTTATTGTGCTTTACTGTTACATTTGCACTAGGGATGCTCGATATTGGCTTTTTTACCGATACCGATATTCCGATATTGTCCAACTCTTAATTTCGATACCGATACCGATACCGATATCAACCGATACCGATATATGCAGGGTTTCCCCCCAAAAAAACTGAATAATTTCAGGTAATTAATAATTTCACTGGATGCATTCAAAAGGCTTTCTAAATGTAAGCATTATCTGTGAAAAATATGATAATTAAAAAAGTAAAAATTAACATTACATATCTCTTGTTGTTGAATTAAACCAACATGCATACTTTTGACAATAAATAAAATAAGAATTGGTTCTTACTTGCTTGCCTGGGTAAATAAAGGTTAAATAAATGTAAAAAAAGAAAAAAAAAAAAAAAAAATTTTTTTTTTTTTTTTACCGATACCGATATTTTCCGATATCACATTTTACTGCCGATATCGGCCGATAATATCGGTCGGCCGATAATATCGGACATCCCTAATTTGCACTCTATATTACATAATAACAGATAATATTACATACTGTTTGTAAGAACAAAGGATGATCAACTGTGTCAAATTATATAGACAGGTGGACAGAAAGAGCAGCACAGCGCAAGCTTCTTATCAGCTTTTGATCTCCCAAACGTCATAAACAGAGTGGGGTCAAACTTTTCAGACGCACTTTCCAGCAAACAATCCAGTTGAGTCGTAGATAAAAAAATCAAACGTTGTTTATTGTGATCCAAGCATTATGATTCACAATTCCAAAATGACAAACGAATGAACAAATCTACAAAACAAACCTTTCCTGCGAGTATTAAGTGTGTGTGGTTGAAAACTGTACGATCACCCCGTCTTTCCAAATCAAAACCGGCCTTGTTCCCGGCAGACACCCATTTTAACACCTGATAATGATGATCAATCAGCGAACCATTAGGCCTAACATTACCATACCAAACCAACATAGGGGGAGCAATCATTCCAAATGACCAGCATGAATTATTTATGCTTCATGATAAATATATACACAATATAGAATACGTTTAAATCTAAATATCAACACATGATGGTCAAAAAGAAAACATTTTAAATAATAAGCAATATGGCTCCAACACTTCTTGTTATCTAATGCAGGAGCATGAAGTCACAATGGAATCTTGATTTTAGATTGGATTGGATTAGATTAGCACAAGTACAGTACAATGAAAAGAAACATCCAACCGGAGTGCAAATCTACCAGTAAAGTGCAGTAGTAATATACAATGTGATTCAACTGCATATAAAATATATAAAGTAGTTGTAGTATTAATATATACAGTGATACAGGTATAAAGATGGTAGTACGTCATACTGGCCAGCAGCGTAACTAGTAAGAGTAGGTAAGGGATATACTGTACAGATATAGATATAGTATGCAGGTACGTACAGACAGATGTGGATAGATAATAACATACAGTAGTTTCAGACTGCGAAAGATGGTAATGTTATTAACATGGTCATTATCGGCCAACCACTAATTGATAGTGTTTAAGAGAAGTTTGTGTGTGTGTGTGTGTGTGTGTGTGTGTGTGTGTGTGTGTGTGTGTGTGTGTGTGTGTGTGTGTGTGTGTGTGTGTGTGTGTGTGTGTGTTACAGGCTCTGGACAGTGACAGAACTATCATTCAGAAGATGAAGAAAGCCGCTAAAGCTAAACATGTCTCAGGACAAGGTACTAACACACACACACACACACACACACACACACACACACACACACACACACACACACACGCACACACGCACACAGACACACACACACACGCACACAGACACACACACACACACACACACACACACACACACACACACACACACACACACACACACACACACACACAACACACACACACACACACACACACACACACAATTTACACACCTCAGCACCCAGTGTTCCAGTCATATATTTGGCATGATATATTATATATCTTGTTACATATACAGCAGATATATTAATACTGCTGCTTCATGCTACATATACAGCAGATATATTAATACTGCTGCTTCATGCTACATATACAGCAGATATATTAATACTGCTGCTTCATGCTACATATACAGCAGATATATTAATACTGCTGCTTCTTGTTACATATACAGCAGATATATTAATACTGCTGCTTCATGCTACATATACAGCAGATATATTAATACTGCTGCTTCATGCTACATATACAGCAGATATATTAATACTGCTGCTTCTTGTTACATATACAGCAGATATATTAATACTGCTGCTTCATGCTACATATACAGCAGACAGACTAGTTACACCTCCACCCAAAAAAGCTTTACTGACTGATTTATAAAGTAATGAATGCTTCTAACCACTATCTTTATCATACCTCTCTCTCCCACTCTCATCCCCTTTGTCTGGCTCTTTCTCCCTCTCTCTCTCTCTTTCTCCCTCTCTCTCTCTCTCCCTCTCTCTCTTTCTCCCTCTCTCTCTCTCTCTTTCTCCCTCTCTCTCTCTCTTTCTCCCTCTCTCTCTTTCTCCCCCCCTCTCTCTCTCTCTCTCTCTCTCTCTCTCTCTCTCTCTCTCTCTCTCTCTCTCTCTCTCTCTCTCTCTCTCTCTCTCTCTCTCTCTCTCTCTCTCCTCTCTCTCTCTTTCTCCCCCTCTCTCCTCTCTCCCCTCTCTCTCTCTCTCTCTCTCTCTCTCTCTCTCTCTCTCTCTCTCTCTCTCTCTCTCTCTCTCTCTCTCTCTCTCTCTCTCTCTCTCTCTCTCTCTCTCTCTCTCTCTCTCTCTCCCTCCTCTCTCTCTATCTCTTTGTCTCTCAGACCACGTCTCTCACTTGGAGCAGTACATTTATTCCATGGAGAAGCTGTCAGTCAACTGTCACTCAAACGGGGAGACAGAGGTTGGCTCTGCCTTCTCCCGACTGGCTGACTTCTCTAAGGAGCTACTGACGCCCATGAAGAATCTGGTGAGGAGAGAGAGGGAGAGGAAGGGGGATGGAGGGATGGAGAGAGGTGGAGAGATGGAGAGTAAGACGGAATACTAAAAGAAAAGAGGGATATGGATAGATTAAAGAAAAAGGAGAGAGAAAGGAAGAAAGAGTGAGTGAGGAGAGAGAGGAAGAGAGGGAGAAGGAGGGGGAGAGAGGAAGAGAGGGAGAGAGAGGAGGAGAGAGGGAGAGAGAGAGGGATAACGAGGGGGAGAGAGAGAGGAAGAGAGGGGGTGAGGGGAGAGAGAGAGGGAGAGAGAGATGGAGAAAGATGGGGGAATAGAGAGGAAGAGAGGGGAGTGAGGGGGAGAGAGAGGGAGTGAGGAAGAGAGGGGGTGAGGAGAGAGAGAGGAAGAGAGAGGGGGGAGAGAGAGAGGAAGAGAGAGGGGGGAGAGAGAGAGGAAGAGATGACAGAATACCTCCAACACCCAGAGGACGATGAGCTTAGAGGGCCGGCATGTTCGATCGCTCCCCGAGCAGCACATTTACAGAGACTGGATGACCTCACCTGGAGGAGAGCAAACCTCTAGTGAACCACAGACACCTTTCCTCTATTGGAACTATTGTCAACTGCAGTAGGCCCAAGTAGGAACCTTTAAATAGTTGGGGAAATAGTGTCTGCAGTTCACTAGAGACCTGCTCTCCTCTGGGTGATAATAGTGTCTATAGTTCACTAGAGGTCTGCTCTCCTCTGGGTGATAACAGTGTCTATAGTTCACTAGAGGTCTCCTCTCCTCTGGGTGATAATAGTGTCTGTAGTTCACTAGAGGTCTGCTCTCCCTCTGGTGATAATAGTGTCTGTAGTTCACTAGAGGTATGCTCTCCTCTGGTTGATAATAGTGTCTATAGTTCACTAGAGGTCTGCTCTCCTCTGGGTGATAATAGTGTCTGTAGTTCACTAGAGACCTGCTCTCCTCTGGGTGATAATAGTGTCTGTAGTTCACTAGAGGTCTGCTCTCCTCTGGGTGATAATAGTGTCTGCAGTTCACTAGAGGTCTGCTCTCCTCTGGGTGATAATAGTGTCTGCAGCTCACTAGAGGTCTGCTCTCCTCTGGGTGATAATAGTGTCTGCAGTTCACTAGAGACCTCCTCTCCTCTGGGTGATAATAGTGTCTATAGTTCACTAGAGGTCTGCTCCCTCTGGGTGATAATAGTGTCTGCAGTTCACTAGAGGTCTGCTCTCCTCTGAGTGATAATAGTGTCTGTAGTTCACTAGAGGTCTGCTCTCCTCTGGGTGATAATAGTGTCTGCAGTTCACTAGAGGTCTGTTCTCCTCTGGGTGATAATAGTGTCTGTAGTTCACTAGAGGTCTGCTCTCCTCTGGGTGATAATAGTGTCTGTAGTTCACTAGAGACTGCTCTCCTCTGGGTGATAATAGTGTCTGTAGTTCACTAGAGACCTGCTCTCCTCTGGGTGATAATAGTGTCTGTCGTTCACTAGAGACCTGCTCTCCTCTGGGTGATAATAGTGTCTGTAGTTCACTAGAGGTCTCCTCTCCTCTGGGTGATAATAGAGTCTGTAGTTCACTAGAGGTCTGCTCTCCTCTGGGTGATAATAGTGTCTGTAGTTCACTAGAGTCTGCTCTCCTCTGGGTGATAATAGTATCTGTAGTTCACTAGAGGTCTGCTCTCCTCTGGGTGATAATAGTGTCTGTAGTTCACTAGAGACATGCTCTCCTCTGGGTGATAATAGTGTCTGTAGTTCACTAGAGTCTGCTCTCCTCTGGGTGATAATAGTGTCTGTAGTTCACTAGAGACATGCTCTCCTCTGGGTGATAATAGTGTCTGTAGTTCACTAGAGGTCTGCTCTCCTCTGGGTGATAATAGTGTCTGTAGTTCACTAGAGGTCTGCTCTCCTCTTGGTGATAATAGTGTCTACAGTTCACTAGAGACCTGCTCTCCTCTGGGTGATAATAGTGACTACAGTTCACTAGAGGTCTGCTCTCTGGGTGATAATAGTGTCTGTAGTTCACTAGAGGTCTGCTCTCCTCTGTGATAATAGTGTCTGTAGTTCACTAGAGGTCTCCTCTCCTCCGGGTGATAATAGTGTCTGTAGTTCACTAGAGACCTGCTCTCCTCTGGGTGATAATAGTGTCTGCAGTTCACTAGATGTCTGCTCTCCTCTGGGTGATAATAGTGTCTGTAGTTCACTAGATGTCTGCTCTCCTCTGGGTGATAATAGTGTCTGTAGTTCACTAGAGGTCTGCTCTCCTCTGGGTGATAATAGTGTCTGTAGTTCACTAGAGGTCTGCTTTCCTCCGGGTGATAATAGTGACTACAGTTCACTAGAGGTCTGCTCTCCTCTGGGTGATAATAGTGTCTACAGTTCACTAGAGACCTGCTCTCCTCTGGGTGATAATAGTGACTACAGTTCACTAGATGTCTGCTCTCCTCCGGGTGATAATAGTGACTACAGTTCACTAGATGTCTGCTCTCCTCTGGGTGATAATAGTGTCTGTAGTTCACTAGAGACCTGCTCTCCTCTGGGTGATAATAGTGACTACAGTTTACTAGAGGTCTGCTCTCTGGGTGATAATAGTGTCTACAGTTCACTAGAGGTCTGCTCTCCTCTGGGTAATGTCAACCGGTGGAGTTTATGGGGATTCGGCAGAGCTCTCAAGACACAGAACACGTGGTAGGTTTCATGTCTGATTATCACATGTGCTCCTCACAACAGAACGATTACGATTCAGATGAAAAGGAGAAGTTATTTCTTTGTTTATTTGTTTTTGCCAACTTCCTGTCTGAGCAGCTGAATATTAAAGAACTGAATCTGGGATCCAAACAAAAAGTGTAGTTTCAACACCAAAGCTTGAAATCTGAGTGACACAGCTATACGGAGACTACCCCTGTGTTAGATTACATTAGATTAGATTTAATTTCATTGCCATTCCACAGGGTACACGTACAAAGTACAACAAAATGTAGTTAGCATCTAACCACAGTGCAAAGGAGCAGTGCATTGTAATGTACATATTATGTGTTAGGGTTAGGTGTCTTTTCTAGAACCCAGGAGCAGAACAAGTAAGGCTTTGTCAGTATTCCAATGTACAGTGTAAAATGTGTGTGTGTCCCCTACCCAACCCCCCCACCCCCACCTCCAATGTACAGCCCTCACCCAACCCACCCAACCCCACCCCACCCATCCAACCTCCTCCAATGTACAGTTTCTACGCCAAATGTATATACACTCCTTTTCTGGACACTTTTGTATCACAAACAGTACTGTATTTGCAAATCTGATATGTCATAAATGTATAGATGTAGCAGTACTGTCTATCTGTATGTCATGTATGTCATATATGTTATGATGAATTGAAAATGGGGGACCCTGATGTAACAAGACGAAAGTCTTTCTCTGGTCTGCATCCCCTTAACAATTGTATGTATTGAGCTGTACTGTACTGTACCCATTCTGCAATCTGTTAATAACGTTTCAATCAATCAATCAATCAAACACAGGCACAGGAGAAGGAGCGATTTAGAATTATTTTTTAAATTTTTACAGATTTATTTTAGCGCTTTTCTAGCTTTTTCTGGTCAGACATGACCGACAGAGGAGAGGGTGAACGGGAGAAGAGTGGGAAGACATGCGACAAATATCCCCCGGGAGCGGGAAGCGAACCCAGGACGGCCGCGTAGGTGTGCGAGGCACTATGGTATGTGCCACGAGGGCGCCCCGCGATTTAGAATATTTAATGATAGTATGGGAAGCAAGGTCCAAGGTGGTGAGAGGAGCTCAGAGAGAAGGGTCAAGGAGTGGAGGAGCGACAGACTGGGTGGGTGTGTGTGTGTGTGTGAGGTCCATGATGGTTCAGGCTGGTGAGGGTCCGTGTTGAGGTGTAGTCCGGAGAGGTGAGATCCTGGAGATCAGAAGACAAGAGTTAGTATGGAGCAAAAAGTCACTGGGCACAAGAAGACATGATTCCATGAACGCTGAGGTCTGAATAGAGTCCTATACCACGGGAGGTGAAAACAACACTCGGACAAGGAGTGACAGGGGTGCAGGCCTCTTTATCCTGGCTCCTTTATGATGTGAGGGTTCTCAGGTGTGTAGGCCGCGCCCAGGAAGACAGTGGTTGTGAGGTGGAGACAGGAAGGACCATGTATGGGCCTGGGAACCTGCTGACACACACAGGGGATAGAAAAGGCCTGGCTGTGGCTGTAACACATACGCTTCTAGGCCTCTTTGCTTTTGGAAAGAATGATAAAAAAATTCAATAAATAAATAAATAAATAAATGTATTATAATTGTTGTAATTCTTTTTTGCATTCAACTAAGAGGTTGGCAGTCGACTACGGCTCCTTTCGATCGATTAGTCGACTAATGGGGTTCAGCCCTAGTAGACGATATGAAAGGCGTGTAGGCAAGTTCAGCAGGGTGACAGCAGATACGCAGGGATAAGCTGATCCTGAGCCTGCTGGTCCTGGAGCTGAGATTCCCGTAGCACCTCCCAGAGGGGGGGAGGGGGGACAACAGTCTATGGTTGGGATGAGAGGGTCCTTGACGATGCTGCATGTGTTCTTCAGACACTGTTGTGCTGGACAGCCTCAATTGCAGGGAGTGGTATCGTTGAGGTGTTGGGTGGTTCTCACCGTCCTCTGCAGTGCTTTCTGGTCTGGTCTTTGTAAACTTGGGAATCAAATATACTTGTGTTTGAGCTATGGAGAATTTGAAATTGTGCTTAAATTGTGTGTGTGTGTGTGTGTGTGTGTGTGTGTGTGTGTGTGTGTGTGTGTGTGTGTGTGTGTGTGTGTGTGTGTGTGTGTGTGTGTGTGTCCAGCTAAAGAGCATGCTCCACAACATCAACTTCTTCCTGGACTCTCTGGTGAAAGGAGACCTGAGGGAGGTCAAGGGGTGAGTTCTCATACTGTCTTCTAGCACACTACCCTACATACTTTATACCCTATACCCTACATCAGGGCTCTGAACTCGCGGCCCGCGGGCCAATTGCGGCCCGCTGGATGATATTTTGCGGCCCCCTACTTGACATCAAAGTAAAAAAAAAAAAAAAAAAAAAAAAAAATTGTGGGACTTGTACAGCACTTTGTTCAACTTTGTCAGTGCTGTAAAGTTTAAACCTTTTAAAATCTTAGACAAACAAAACACTTTGCTTTCATGAAATATTGTAAGCCGTCATTTGAGGCTTTATAAAAGCAGCACAATGAACACAAATCTGTCAGTGCCGAGTCCGACCTCATAACAAACGGCATTGCTTGTTGTAATTAACAAAGAGAGGCAAAGTTGATTTTGCAAAAAAAAAAAAAAAAAAAAAAAAAACATATATTTATATAATATTTGATGTGGCCCAGCCTCACCCAGACTCTACCTCCAGCGGCCCCCAGGTAAATTGAGTTTGAGACCCCTGCCCTACATACAAGGGGACCTGATAATAATGAATGGGGGTGTACTGTACTTCGATAGGTCATAGTTCCTACATGAAGCTGCTCAAAACAAGGTTGGTGGAATATCTTCAGTAACCAGGTCATGATTTCTGGAAAGAGAGAAATGTATTTTGTTGGTGTTTTGAGCGCCACAAACCATTGTATTGTGACGGCAGACATCTCTACTGCGGATATTTCCAAAACTAGGGCAAATCACACCAAAATGGATAGATGGATACAAATATACGTCTCCTTTAAGGTAGTGATAGTTTTGGATAGTTTTGAACTATTTCTCACTATCTTGTGTCAACCGTCCAGCCACAGACACCCAGCATTTGACTGTTAGTATGGTTTGTATGGTTATTGCTTGGTATGGTTAGTATGGTTATTGCTTGGTATGGCTAGTATGGTTATTGCTTGGTATGGCTAGTATGGTTATTGCTTGGTATGGCTAGTATGGTTATTGCTTGGTATGGCTAGTATGGTTAGTATAGTTAATAGGGTTAGTATGGCTAGTATGGTTGGTATGGTTGGTATGGTTAGTATGGTTAATATGGTTAGTATGGTTAGTATGGTTAATATGGTTAGTATGGTTAGTATGGTTAATATGGTTAGTATGGTTAGTATGGCTAATATGGTTAATATGGTTAATATGGTTAGTATGGTTAGTATGGCTAATATGGTTAGTATGGTTGGTATGGTTAGTATGGTTAATATGGTTAGTATGGTTGGTATGGTTCATATGGTTAGTATGGTTGGTATGGTTAGTATGGTTAATATGGTTATTATGGTTTGTACTGTATGTGTAGTATGGTTGGTATGGCTAATATGGTTGACACACAATACCATCCGCCCTACAAAACCACCTGTCTTCAATGACATAATCATTTCAACACCTTTCTACCCTCTGTTTTTTCTCTCTGTTGACCATTCTCTGTCTGCCTCTCCCTTCCTCCCCCTCTCTCTCTCTTCTCTCTCTCTCTCTCTCTCTCTCTCTCTCTCTCTCTCTCTCTCTCTCTCTCTCTCTCCCTCTCTCTCTCTCTCTCGCTCTCTCTCTCTCTCTCTCTCTCTCTCTCTCTCTCTCTCTCTCTCTCTCTCTCTCTCTCTCTCTCTCTCTCTCTCTCTCTCTCTCTCTCTCTCTCTCTCTCTCTCTCTCTCTTCTCTTTGCAGGACTTGAAGAAGCCCTTTGATAAGGCCTGGAGAGACTATGAAAGCAGATAGTGAGTGTTTTTACAGATGCCCACCTCCTCTAGACCACTATGGTCCAACCTTCTCTAGAGACCACTATGGTCCAACCTCCTCTAGACCACTATGGTCCAACCTCCTCTAGACCACTATGGTCCAACCTTCTCTAGACCACTATGGTCCAACCTTCTCTAGACCACTATGGTCCAACCTCCTCTAGACCACTATGGTCCAACCTCCTCTAGACCACTATGGTCCAACCTTCTCTAGACCACTATGGTCCAACCTTCTCTAGACCACTATGGTCCAACCTCCTCTAGACCACTATGGTCCAACCTTCTCTAGACCACTATGGTCCAACCTTCTCTAGACCACTATGGTCCAACCTTCTCTAGACCACTATGGTCCGACCTTCTCTAGAGACCACTATGGTCCAACCTTCTCTGTCTAGACCACTATGGTCCAACCTTCTCTAGACCACTATGGTCCGACCTTCTCTAGAGACCACTATGGTCCAACCTTCTCTAGACCACTATGGTCCAACCTTCTCTAGAGACCACTATGGTCCAACCTTCTCTAGAGACCACTATGGTCCAACCTTCTCTAGAGACCACTATGGTCCAACCTTCTCTAGACCACTATGGTCCAACCTCCTCTAGACCACTATGGTCCAGCCTCCTCTAGACCACTATGGTCCAACCTTCTCTAGACCACTATGGTCCAACCTTCTCTTCTAGACCACTATGGTCCAACCTTCTCTAGACCACTATGGTCCAACCTCCTCTAGACCACTATGGTCCAACCTTCTCTAGAGACCACTATGGTCCAACCTTCTCTAGACCACTATGGTCCAACCTCCTCTAGACCACTATGGTCCAGCCTCCTCTAGACCACTATGGTCCAACCTTCTCTAGACCACTATGGTCCAACCTTCTCTAGACCACTATGGTCCAACCTTCTCTAGACCACTATGGTCCAACCTTCTCTAGAGTCTAGACCACTATGGTCCAACCTTCTCTAGAGTCTAGACCACTATGGTCCAACCTTCTCTAGACCACTATGGTCCAACCTTCTCTAGAGACCACTATGGTCCAACCTTCTCTAGACCACTATGGTCCAACCTTCTCTTCTAGACCACTATGGTCCAACCTTCTCTAGACCACTATGGTCCAACCTCCTCTAGACCACTATGGTCCAACCTTCTCTAGAGACCACTATGGTCCAACCTTCTCTAGACCACTATGGTCCAACCTCCTCTAGACCACTATGGTCCAGCCTCCTCTAGACCACTATGGTCCAACCTTCTCTAGACCACTATGGTCCAACCTTCTCTAGACCACTATGGTCCAACCTTCTCTAGACCACTATGGTCCAACCTTCTCTAGAGTCTAGACCACTATGGTCCAACCTTCTCTAGAGTCTAGACCACTATGGTCCAACCTTCTCTAGACCACTATGGTCCAACCTTCTCTAGAGACCACTATGGTCCAACCTTCTCTAGAGACCACTATGGTCCAACCTTCTCTAGACCACTATGGTCCAACCTTCTCTAGAGACCACTATGGTCCAACCTTCTCTAGACCACTATGGTCCAGCCTTCTCTAGACCACTAGTTAGAGGTGTAACGATGCATCGAAATGCATCGATTCTAATGTGACGATTCAACTGCATCGATTTGAAAATGTTAGAATCGATTATAATCTAAATTAATCGAAAAAAAAAATAAAAAAAAAAAATATCAAATGTTTTTGTTTTGTATTGTCCTCTAAGAGCAACATTGGTTCACTTTGTTGCAAAGAAGCATCCTCTAAGAGCAATGTTGGTTCACTTTGTTGCAAAGAAGCATCCTCTAAGAACAATGTTGGTTCACTTTGTTTCAAATAAGTATCCTCTAAGAGCAATGTTATGGCATTTTCTGTTGAAAGTTACCAAGGGTTATGATCTTGACCCCATTGACTTATTATTTACAGTATAAATAAATATAAGTATAAGTATATCAGTATAAATATAACAAATTGATGCAGTTGAATTTCCAGTGATTAGTTTGTACTGTTATAACTTACTTACATCACTTACAGGAACAATGTGTGTGTGTGTGTGTGTGTGTGTGTGTGTGTGTGTGTGTGTGTGTGTGTGTGTGTGTGTGTGTGTGTGTGTGTGTGTGTGTGTGTCAGTAAGCAGATCGATAAGGAGAAGAGAGAGCTAGCGAGGCAGTATGGGATGGTCCGCACCGAGGTGTCTGGAGGAGAAATCGCTGAGGAGCTGGAGAAGGAACGACGCATGTTTCAACTACACATGTGTGAGGTGAGATATACTCTGTCTGTCTGTCTGTCTGTCCGTCTGTCTGTCTGTCTGTCTGTCTGTCTGTCTGTCTGTCTGTCTGTCTGTCTGTCTGTCTGTCTGTCTGTCTGTCTGTCTGTCTGTCTGTCTGTCTGTCTGTCTGTCTGTCTGTCTGTCTGTCTGTCTGTCTGTCTGTCTGTCTGTCTGTCTGTCTGTCCGTCCGTCTGTCTGTCTGTCTGTCTAAATTATGAAACTACACACACTCACCTCTCCCCTTTCTCCCTCTTTCTCTCTCTCTCTCTCTCTCTCTCTCTCTCTCTCTCTCTCTCTCTCTCTCTCTCTCTCTCTCTCTCTCTCTCTCTCTCTCTCTCTCTCTCTCTCTCTCGTTCTCTCCATCAGTACCTGATCAAAGTGAATGAGATTAAGACGAAGAGGGGAGTGGATCTTCTTCAGAACCTCATCAAACATTATCACTCTCAGAACAAGTAGGTCTCACACACACACACACACACACACACACACACACACACACACACACACACACACACACACACACACACACACACACACACACACACACACACACACACACACACACACACACACACACACACACACACACACACACACACACACACACACACACACACACACACACACACACACACACACACACACACACACACACACACACACATTTAGAATAATTTTTTTTTTATGACTTATATTTTATTAAGTTTTCTTTTTTCTTTTTGCACACAGTACTTCAGGACAATACAAATTAATGATGACATATATCTTGTGAATCAACATGGGTCAGTCCTGAAGGACAACACACACACCTAGACCACTAACGTCTAGGCTACAATGACACCCCCCCCCCCACATAAAAAAAAAAAAAAAAACACAAACGAAAAATTCAAAAAAAACTAAACCCGAAAATAGAATGAAAAGTAATAACAAAACAAAAAGAAACAACAAGAAACTAAAAAAAAATCGACTACATTACATCGAAAATAAAGCTACCACTTTGACTGCCTAAAAACGATTTACAACGTCTTTGCTGGAGATGCTAAAGTTGCCGGGGGACGCTGTAAGTCGTCTTTATATCAATATTTCAAAAATCTGCGATCTGATCCATAATGTCCCTCCGTTGGCCTGAGAACCACCAGCAGGACCCACTGAGCTCTCTGGCGGTTCAGGAGCGCCATCTGGTGGCCGATCGCGCAACCGCTTAACAGGAAGCACAGTGGAGGTTGTGCTAGATGTCTGTATTGCTTCCGGCCACTCGGGATAGGTTCCGGCACTCTAGCTCGTCACTCTACATAGCGATCGATTGCCAATAACTCGATAAACAACATGATTTGGACGTATATACCATTATACAAGCTGGAGATGGACCGGGTAATAATATATCCCATAATGATAAAATTTCTGCTCGACGATGATCGCCCAACGGCGCGCGGAGACTGGGGTGAGTTTCAGCGTGTAACGTTACCATCTTCGATACTAACTGCTTTTATCAACATTTGACCCACATTAGATGATTGGTATAACGCTGCCCACGGAATTATAAACGCCCCCTCGCCCATCCGGTCAACATCAGATGACGTGTAGTAACTTCTAGAAGTACGTCTAGTTGGAATTTTTTATATCGCGCTGATTGCCATCAAACTGTATTTCATCATCAATATAATGCATTTGGGGCTATATATCACGTTCTGGAGAAAGCTGCAGAAAGAGATGAAAACATACTTATACATTAGACCATACTTTACTATGAATATGTGAATGAAAAAGTTTAACGTTGCTACACAATGAACAATACATATAGGACTTTGAATGGGCCCTAATAATGGCAATGTAGCAATA
The DNA here is from genome assembly GCF_963971535.1 of Notolepis coatsorum. Taxonomy (NCBI): domain Eukaryota; kingdom Metazoa; phylum Chordata; class Actinopteri; order Aulopiformes; family Paralepididae; genus Notolepis; species Notolepis coatsorum. Next base: position 22,767 of record NW_028169942.1, read on the forward strand.
GAATTTAAAAAGTTATAGCCCTGCAAAGAAGGGGACTTTCTCCATAGACAAATAGCGCTGGCAATCTATGGTATATCATTAATTTAACCCATGGCAGCCAAAGTGTTAATACATAGAGCCAATCTTGTCGACATAAACATGATGCATTTGTCAGGTATTATATAATCATGTGCATCGTCGCTGTCTTAGGCAAGTGTGCCCGCCCTCCAGTTATAGTGAGTGAAATTGCAGATATTTCCCCCATTTGCTAATATATTTTTCTCCTTTCTCTCCTAAACTAAAAGATATTTTCTCATAGGCAGCTACCCTACCCAGTTCTCCACTCCACTCTCGAAATGACGGGCCTTCTGGTGCCTTCCAGCCTCTCATTATTATCTGTTTGCCTATCATAATACTAGTCTGAATCCAATCAGCTAGGGGCTTTGCGATATGGTTAAGACTGCAGGGATCCCCCAGGATATATAAACCAGAGCAGAACTCATACTCCTTCCCTGTGACCTCTGTGATGTAGTCATGGATGTTTCGGACATGACCAAAGTGCATGGACTAGGTCCCCCTCCCCTGTCTGACATTTCCAGCAATCTGGGTTCTCTTTCAGGCCCAGTGTATACATTCTAGAGGGGGTCCAATAAATGCGGTGGAAGATCTTGAATTGTATTAGCCTTGTTCTAATATCCCTGGACACCTGTTTGGGGATCCCCGAGATTATATCCCAGTCCTCTTCCTCAAATGTGACCCCTAGGTCCTTTTCCCAGACTATTTTGAGAGCAGAGGAGATCCCACTGCCCTCCCTGTCGATAAACATGGAGTAATAAACAGAATTGTCCCAACCCAGAAATAGCCAAAATCTTTTTCAGCAGGTCTGTACCCTGGGGGAGGGTCTGTGGAGAGCCAAATGTGCTTATGAGAAGATGCCTCAATTGTAAATATCTCCAAAATTGATTGTTGGCCAGATGATATTGTTGGATCAGTTTTTCAAATGATTTTAATGCATCGTCTTCATAGAGGTCCCCCAGGGAGAGGATGCCTTTGTCTATCCATTCCTTCCACATAAAGGGGGATCTGCCTATACACAGTTTGGGGTTAGCCCATATACCTGCTGATAGGCATAAATTTGAATTGATATGGAAGATACAGGACACCTTCTTCCATACGGCCTGTAAGTGAGAGATAATAGGGTGAGTTCGGGCAGTTGGTGGTAATTTAGCTATGATATACGACAGTGGGGGCAGCAGTGTATATACCGACTGCTCCATTATGTACCATGGAGGCGCTCTCTCAGGGGGCAGGGCCCACTGTGTCATATGCCTGAAACTGTAAGCGTAATGATATAGTGATAATTTGGGGAGACCCAGACCACCTCTGTCCACAGGCTGTTGTAGTTTACCAATACGCATCCGGGGACTTTTACCGTTCCACAGGAATGTGTTGCATAATCTGTCAAATTGTTTAAAATACTTGCTAGGTATTGCTATCGGCAGTGACTGGAGGAGGTAGTTTACTCTGGGAATGCAGTTCATCTTAAGAACATTGACCTTGCCCCATAGTGACAAGAAAAGGGGAGCCCATCTCTTTACATCCGCTGAAATTTTGCCTAGTAGTGGGTCAAAGTTGACCCTAACAATGTCCTTTACTTGCCTGGGGAAAAGGATCCCTAGATACCGAATACCCTTTTCAGGCCACTGAAAGGAGCCATCTTTAAATAATGATTTGGGGCAGTAGGACGTTAGGGGAAGAGCCTCCGACTTCGACCAATTAACCTTATAACCTGAAAATCTTGAGAACGTATCTATTGTCTTGAGTAGTGCGGGTACAGCATTGCCTGGGTCTGTAACAAAAAGCTAAATATCATCTTCATAAAGCATACGTTTTTGGGCCGTGCCCACCACTGTTACTCCAGGGAAACTTGGGTCCTTACGTATAGCTGCTGCCAAGGGTTCAAGCGCTAAACAGCAAAGGAGAAAGGGGCGAACCTTGGCGTGTCCCACGGCCTAGCTTGAAATATGAGGAGATTATCCCATTTGTTTGCACCGCTGCCTCCGGTTGGTTATACAACAGCTCCACCCATTTTATAAAGGTCCGACCGAATCCAAACGCCTCCAGGGTTGCAAATAAGTAATCCCATTCTACGCTATCAAACGCCTTTTCAGCGTCCAGTGAGATGGCGGCAGTTGGTTCATTATCGTTACTGACTGCCCACATTACATTTATAATGTAACGTTATCAGCCGAATTTCTTTTGCGAATAAACCCAACTTGGTCAGGATGCACCAGGGAGGATATTACTCCATCCAGACGGTTTGCAAGTATTTTGGAAAGCACTTTTACATCCTGGGAAATCAGGGAAATTGGACGATAGTTCTTGCACTTGGAGGGTTCCTTATCTTTGTTCAATATTAGAGATATTAAAGGGGACATGTACTATAAATGTCATTTTTCAGTCTCTAGCATTGTATTATAGTAATAGGAGTTAGTATCAATGTGTTTTAGTCTCTAAATACCATATTGGCGGATTGCTCTGATTCAGCTCAGATAATTTCCTGCTCCAGTAAATTAGTCCATCCTGATTTGAAGGCCTGAGTCACGTCATTCAGGCTCTGGGTAGAAGACAGTGATGTGATTGGCTCTGTGGTTGTAGCTAATGCCCGCCCACTTCCTCATACTGCGAGGCAGATTGAAACCCGACACCTCTGCATACTCTGGAGGGAGAGAGAGAGAGAGAGATAGAGAGGGAGAGACAGAGAGAGAGAGAGAGAGGGAGACAGAGAGAGAGAGGGAGGGAGCACTTGGGGGGGGGGGGGGGGGCCTGCCGCGCCACACGGGAGAGGGGAGGAAGGGAGGCCCCCCCCCCCACACAAGCTGCCGCAGGGAGAGAAAAAACGAAAGGAAGAGACAGCCTGTCTTTTTCTCTCTCTCTCTCTCTCTCTCTCTCTCTCTCTCTCTCTCTCTCTCTCTCTCTCTCTCTCTCTCTCTCTCTCTCTCTCGCACCCCCCCCCCTCTCTCTCTCTCTCTCTCTCTCTATCTCTCTCTGTCTACCAGTCGCAGACTGTGTGGACTGACTGTCACTCAAAGTGCTTATGGGCGGAGCCAGGCCATAACAGCCTGAAATCATGGAGCTGAAAAATGATGGTTTTGAGTACTTGATTAGAAATATAAAACAATGCATTTAAAAAAAAAAAAACCTTACAGATGTCTTCAATAGACTAACAGGAATTGTGTAAAGTTGCCCAAATAGTGCTAGGAATAGCAGTACATGTCCCCTTTAAGGCCTGTGATAGGGTGGGGGGTAAATGGCCTCTATCCAAAGCTTCAGTATACATACTCTGCAGTAGAGGTGTCAACTCTGTTGGGAAGCATTTAAAGAACTCAGCTGTAAGACCATCAGGCCCGGCGCTTTACCGGACGGCAATTTCCTGATAACCTCTGCTATTTCATCCTCTGTTATTGGGGCGTCTAGATACTCACGTTGACCCGCGTCTAATGTAGGGAGATCCAGCCCGCTAAAAAATAAAGGAATTTCCTGCTGTGTCGCCTTGGAAGAGGAAGTGTAAAGACCCATGTAGAATTCTTTAAAAGCATTGTTAATATCACTAGCCTTAGTCACAACGGCTCCCCCCTGTACCTGGATAGCCGAAATAGTGGATGATGACTCCTTGTGTTTAATATACCTGGCCAGCAACTTCCCGGCTTTGTCCCCCGATTCAAAGTAATTCTGCTAAACAATCCAAACTCAACCTTCTGCGAAAGAATACAATTATACTCATACTTTAATTGAGTTACAAGCCTTAGGTTATTTGGTGATATTATTTGTTTGAGCTGTCCCTCCGCTACCAGCAGCCTTTTTTCTAAATCACCAATTTTTTTGGCGTTCTGCTTTTTCTTATATGATGCATATTGAATTACGTAACCCCTCACAAAAGCCTTCAGAGCTTCCCAAGCAACCCCCGCGGATGGCGCGGAAGGAACATTTGTCTCTATATACATATCAATCTGACTTTTCAGCATGGCTTTAAAGTCGATATCCTGCAGTAGAGACAAGTTAAATCTCCATCTAGAGGACCTCTTTGCCCGGTCAATGGGGAGCAGCTCAAGGGTCACCCTTGCATGATCTGACACTATAATGTTGCCAATTGAACAGGCCAATGTAGATGGGAGCAGGTCTTTAGAGATAAAAAAAAATAATCAAGCCTTGAGAATACACCGTGAACAGAAGAAAAAAAGTTATAAATAAATTATAGTCTCTCCCCTTAGGATTTAGCATACGCCAAGCATCCACAAGCCCCAGGGCAGAACACATTCCTCCCACTGTGGAAATTGATCTGGGGGGGTCTAGCAGTGGTTGGTGTACTCCTATCCAGAACAGCATCCATAGCAATATTCATGTCCCTAGCCCATATGATTGGATAGTCACCCATGTCATTTAATTTACATTCCAGGTCAGTAAAAAACATTGGGACATCCCCATTAGGAGCATATGTATTGGCTAGAATAAATACTTTCCCCTGAATCTCAGCCAAAATAATAACAATCCTCCCTTCTTCATCTTTGAGCTCTCTCAGACATTTAAATTGCAGCTGTTTGTTCACTAGTATAATGACTCCCCTACTTTGACTGGTACCGGCACTGCAGAACACGTGACCCACCCATCCCTTACATAAACGCTTTGATTCTTCCAATGACAAATGGCATTCCTGCAAAAACATTATATCATACCTGGAGGGAGGATTTCAATTTATAAAGTACCTTGTTCCTCTTGATGACATTACCCAGACCATTTACATTCCATGTGGCGAGGCACAGTTTATTATTAAGTGATAAATAATATAAGTGAAGTATTTTTAACCATGTCGACAAACATGGAGCACTTGACAAAAAACAACAATAAGAAACACCGTGACACGCTGCAAACAAAACATAGCGTGATGAAAAAAAGACAAAAAAAAAAAAAACGAAAACAATGTTTTAGTACCATGACCCGTCGGTAGAGTGGTTCGCTCTGAGCGCCGACATTGTTTTGGCAAAAGTTTGAGCACGTTTGTCATAAAGTGACATCATTCATTCTCAATGAATTAGAGAGAGTCCAGCTTGTTAACGCTAAAGGAACGCTAAAGGAATGTTAAAGGACAGCCAGTAGGCTAGTAAAAGGAAAGGAGAAAAAAAATAATAAAAGAAAAAAGTATCTACCCCCGCTCGTCCATAACGAGCGAATATAGAACAAGTCATACCGCAAATGTCATACGTGGGGGAGAAATAGCAAATAACAAAGTGACTGCGTTATTCAATAGTCTTGTAGGCTAGTCCTCAGCTAGCTCACAGCCCCTACCCCTTACTGGCTCGGATGATTCCCTTTCGTACAGCTGCACTCAGCTGGACCTTGAACAGCTAGCAGCCATCCGACAAGCTAGCGAGCTAGCCAGCCAGCTAGCTCAGTGAACTTCGGATGAAATCCATGGCCTTCTTCGGGTTGTCAAAACGCCTGGATCCCTCGCCGGTGTCGATTCTGAGCGTGGCAGGGCGCTGCAAAGCAAATTTGACCTGACGTTCGTGTAGGGCTTTCTTGCAGTCTTTGAAGGCATCCCTCTTAGCCTGTGTGCCCCTGGAATAGTCAGGGAAAATCATGACTCGTTTTCCATTCCATCGCAGCTCCCCCTTCTCCTGCGAGGCGCTTAGGATCTTGTCTCTATCTCCCGAGCGAAAGAATCTTGCGATCAACGTGCGGCTACTGTTTCGGTCCTCCGGAGCGCGGCGGGGGACCGAAACAGTAGCCGCACATTGATCGCAAGATGTACCACCCCTTAGCGGGGGTAGTGATGCCCAGCAGCTCCGGTATGAGTTTCTCGAGAAAGGTAGTTGTGTCCCCCGTCTCGCTGCCCTCCGGGATCCCGACGAAGCGTAGGTTATTGCGTCTGCTTCTGTCCTCCATGTCGTCCATTTTCTCCCGGATAGCCTCCATCTCAGCTCTGGTAGCGGGTGGGTCAGCCTGTAGCTGTTTGTCGGCGTCCTCCAGAAAGCCCAGTCTTCCCTCCACGTCACTGATCCTTGACACGAGTGATGACAGTTTCCCTTCCATCGACATGGTGGCTTTGCGAATTTCACCCGAGCTTTGCATCTCCTTAGATATTTTCTTCAGGATTATAAAGATATTCGCTATGTCCTCCCCCGTCGAATTCGCACTTTCTTCTGTCGTAGGAGATTCGTCATCGCCATCTTGGTTTTGGTCCACGTTGGCACCCCCTGAGCGTAAGCCTTCCTTTTGGTGGATTTTTCTGTTTGCTCGCCATTTTCAAACTCCCAAAATGATCGCCCCTCTATGACGACTTTGTTGTGTCTATTTGCCGACTCCGGATACTATTTTCGGATATAAATATAAATGCCACTGCGAGCAGCTCTCTCTCAAGCGGCCATCTTCTTCACCGCGTCACGTGACCACTAGAATCTTTATGTATGTCCACATAAATACAATGTTTAAAGGACACAAATATTATCAATTGGACATTGTGGGTTATTCTGTTACATTCATGGCCAAATTGGCAATGGCAACCAAAGTTACACACACACACACACACACACACACACACACACACACACACACACACACACACACACACACACACACACACACACACACACACACACACACACACACACACACACACACACACACACACACACACACACACACACACACACACACACACACACACACACACACACACACACACATAGGATGATGAACCTGACCATCAACACACAGCTCATGGGTACAGATAGCAGTGTCTTCTCCTAATTGCGCGGCTGCCAATAATAGCTGACACTGAGCAATATCTTGCTAACTGTTTGGCTCTTCCCTTCGGAAGACCGGCCATCTGAAGGCCTCTAACACCCAACTTATGAACATGACCCAGGCTTCCAAATATGAAGACTAAAAGTGTACAGTTGTAGCCCAGTTGTGATATGGTATGCTCTAACAGTTGATTTTTTTTTTGATACTACAACATTTAGGTTGTAAAGGCTTCTTCTAGACTGTAGTCAAACGTACAGCCAACTTCTAGAATGAGAACCTCTGTAATATTCTCATTAACAACAACAACATCGGGGGTGTTTGCTGAAATATCAGAGAACAGTGAATTGTCACTACACAGATTGAACATACATGGCTTCACACTGGTGTGCTTATACAGCACTGTTGCATGTGACCCGAGTGTGGAACTGACACTGTCTGCCATCAGATCCACGATCCTATCATGCCTACAAATGTAGAGCCCTCTGTATGCGTGACAACCATTGAGGATGTGAGACATGGTTTCTGTTGTCTGTTCGTGACCGTGGTGTATGCAGTGTGGGCTATGACTGCCAGGGAGCCAGATGGAAAGGTTGAGCTTCGATGGTAAAACCTGTAGCCTAGCTTTTAAAGTGAAGATGATGATGCTCTCATCAATAGCTAAATTTTTAAAACACACACACACACACACACACACGCACACACACACACACACACACACGCACGCACACACACACACACACACACACACACGCACACACACACACACACACACACACACACACACGCACACACACACACACACACACACACACGCACGCACACACACACACACACACACACACACACACGCACGCACACACACACACACACACACACACACACACGCACACACAGACACACGTGTTCATGCATTCATTCATTCACTCATTCATAAACAAATACACACATGTACACACACACACACACACACACATGATCATGCACAAATGTGTCAGAATGTCAGTAATTTGTTTGTCTCTCACTCTCTGCCTCTCACTGTCTGTCTTTGTCTCTCTCTCTCTGTCTCTCTCTCTGTCTCTGTGTGTGTGCGTGTGTGTGTGTGTGTGTGTGTGTGTGTGTGTGTGTGTGTGTGTGTGTGTGTGTGTGTGTGTGTGTGTGTGTGTGTGTGTGTGTGTGTGTGTGTGTGTGTGTGTAGTTTCCTCCAGGAGTGTGTGTCGAGCACAGACAGGTTGAAACATTACATGGAGGATCTGAATGGAGTCCTGGCTACTGTGAGTTCACCCTGGTCACTCTCTCACTCTCTGGTCACTCTCTCACTCTCTGGTCTCTCTCACTCTCTGGTCACTCTCTCACTCTCTGCTCTCACTCTCTGGTCACTATCTCACTCTCTGGTCTCTCTCTCACTCTCTGGTCTCTCTCTCACTCTCTCACTCTCACACTCTCTGGTCTCTCTCTCACTCTACCTCTGACAAGAGACTACTAACCAGAGTCTATCATAAGACGTTATTCACACACCATACTCTCTTCTATTCAGAAGGTCTGCTCCACATGACCAGTCACTACAACCGCTACCAATACATGTGTGTGTGTGTGTCATGTGTGTGTCATGTGTGTGTGTGTCATGTGTGTGTGTGTGTCATGTGTGTGTGTGTCATGTGTGTGTGTGTGTCATGTGTGTGTGTGTGTGTGTGTCATGTGTGTGTGTGTGTGTGTGTGTCATGTGTGTGTGTGTCATGTGTGTGTGTGTGTCATGTGTGTGTGTGTGTGTCATGTGTGTGTGTGTGTCATGTGTGTGTGTGTGTGTGTGTGTGTCATGTGTGTGTGTGTGTGTGTGTGTGTGTGTGTGTGTGTGTGTGTCATGTGTGTGTGTCATGTGTGTGTGTGTGTGTGTGTGTGTGTGTGTGTGTGTGTGTATACAGATAAAGCAGCGTCAGGAGGAGGAGAGGAAGCGGTTGAGTTCATTGAGAGACCAGCTGAGACCCTCAGTCCTGACTGAACAGGTAGAAACTGTTTTATTATGTTTTGTTTTATTATGTTCCATTCTGTTCTGTTCCATTCTATTCTATTCTATTCTATTCTATTCTATTCTATTCTATTCTATTCTATTCTATTCTATTCTATTCTATTCTTATCTGCTCTGTTCTACTCTGTTCTGTTCTGCTCTGTTCTGCTCTGTTCTGTTCTGTTCTGCTCTGTTCTGCTCTGTTCTGCTCTGTTCTGCTCTGTTCTGCTCTGTTCTGCTCTGCTCTGCTCTGTTCTGCTCTGTTCTGTTCTGTTCTGTTCTGCTCTGTTCTGCTCTGTTCTGTTCTGCTCTGTTCTGCTCTGTTCTGCTCTGCTCTGTTCTGTTCTGTTCTGCTCTGTTCTGTTCTGTTCTGTTCTGTTCTGCTCTTTTCTGCTCTGCTCTGCTCTGTTCTGTTCTGCTCTGTTCTGTTCTGTTCTGTTCTGCTCTTTTCTGTTCTGTTCTGCTCTGTTCTGCTCTGTTCTGTTCTGCTCTGTTCTGCTCTGTTCTGCTCTGCTCTGTTCTGCTCTGTTCTGCTCTGTTCTGCTCTGTTCTGCTCTGTTCTGTTCTGTTCTGTTCTGTTCTGTTCTGCTCTTTTCTGCTCTGCTCTGCTCTGTTCTGCTCTGTTCTGTTCTGTTCTGTTCTGTTCTGTTCTGTTCTGTTCTGTTCTGTTCTGTTCTGTTCTGTTCTGTTCTGTTCTACTCTGCTCTGTTCTGTTCTGTTCTACTATGTTCTGTTCTGTTGTGATCTGATCTTATCTGTTCTGTTCTACTCTGTTCTGTTCTGTTCTGTTGTAGCTTGTATCTGTATATTCTCAGACATGAAGTTCTGTGGTCCACTGGTGCTCCTGTAATTATACTGTCAGCTATTATACTATATTATCCTAGCTGACAGTATAATTGTCACTCTATGTTACTAAGCATCATATAGTGGTACTTAGCATCCTCTAAGAGCAATGTTGGTTCACTTTGTTTCAAAGAAGCATTCTCTAAGAGCACTGTTGGTTCACTTTGTTTCAAAGAAGCATCCTCTAAGAGCAATGTTGGTTCACTTTGTTTCAAAGAAGCATCCTCCAAGAGCAATGTTGGTTCACATTGTTGCAAAGAAGCATCCTCTAAGAGCAATGTTGGTTCACATTGTTGCAAAGAAGCATCCTCTAAGAGCAATGTTGGTTCACATTGTTGCAAAGAAGCATCCTCTAAGAGCACTGTTGGTTCACTTTGTTGCAAAGGGTTTACTTTAAATAGACCCTGTATCCACAGTGGAAATAAGCTCCCCCCTGGTCTTTATTGTGTTCATCCTTTTAGTAATTTCCAACAACATGCTGCCTCCTGATGATGCTCCAATATTATATATATTGCATATTTATATATATTACATATTTATATATTTAACATATCTTAATTCAGTCAATAATGAATTTCAATCTATCAATCAATTGCTGTTGAGTGAAAGGGTAAATACCACTTGCTCTCATTGAAAAACACAAATAACAGTATTGATATATTTATTTAATTTCTGTGTGAAATTTTATATCAAAGCCATGTCTTTGACAAACAAAATCATACATTTTTACTAGCAATTTGACAATCGAGGCCTTTTGCACAGAATGGAATTCCCATTTTTCCTCCATGTTGGAAGAAACAGTGGTTGCTATGTGTTGACATATGAGAAATATATCAACAGAAATACATTGAAACCTCTAGCGCTGATAAATTAGGGCATTTTCTGTTGAAAGTTACCAATGGTGACCATCTACAGGCAGCCATGCTGGAAGAGAACTACACAAACATGCCATGCAAGGCCTCTCTCTGGAATCCTTCAGATGAAGAATCATATAACTCTGTGTTGAAATGTTTTGGACAGTCCGTGTTTTTGCAGTTATAAAGTCAATCCATATCACTTAGTAATTTATGTAATTTATAATAAAACACAAGATACTTGTGGCCTAATGATAAGGATAAGCACACAATAAATGCATTACTGCCAACTTCAACAGACCCACATGTCATATATCATAATAAAGTACTCAACCTCTACTGTCTTTAACTATGAATGAACACGACACTCTAACTTACCATCTTTAGATAATAAAGTACTCAACCTCTACTGTCTTTAACCTCTTAACAGGCACCCAGAAAAGTGGATTTTTTTTTACTTGAACTTGAGGACTGCATACTTTCTATGTAAAGCTTAGCTTTATACTTTATACGTGCACATGCATGGGCCTGGTCTCTTTAGAAAGATGACATTCTGAAGTTACTAATGCAAAAAAGGAAAATCACTTTTAGTGCTAATGAAATAGAGTAACAGAGGTCTGAACTTGAGTTGAACTTGAACTTGTGTACTCACATTTTTCTGTAGTGGTTGCAAGATTCCATATTACAATATTCCAATATATAAGCTGGAAAACACAGCGGTTCCATAGCCTGAAGTCTTATGTAGTACAGGTCCAAATTTTATGAAAATTCGTTCAGAAATGGGTCTTTGAGAGACGTCAGAGTAAAACCGACGACAAAAGAAAAGCGTTCCAAAATCCATTTCCGCTGTGTGTTCTGAAGTCTGAATCCCTTCAGGTTTTCGTTTGTCAACTTTCACCTAGTTCCCTACCCCACGTGGGGTATCGTTGGAAACGTACACTCGTTGGCTACAACGCTGACCAATAATTCTCACCATCAGCGGATGGTTGGAAGTTCTGGAGAGTCTGGAGTCCGGGGTGGTCATTTGACACGCGGCGCGTAAAAAGACGCTCGCCTGACATATTGTCATGTAACTCGAGAACCGAGGCAAGGATCTGATCAAGTGAGGTGGCGTTTGAACGGCAACAAATAGATCTTTCAAACGGTATACGTTCGGCGAAAAATGCAGCCCCGAGCCACTAGACACGCACAACGTGCCGTGACTTGCGCGCAAGTGCTTGTGAGCACATATACATCCCGGTGCACGTTATGTGGTTAACAATGAATGAACACAACCCTCTAACTTACCATCTTTAAATAATAATGTACACAACCTCTACTGTCTTTAACTCTGAATGAACTCTCTAATTTACCATCTTTTTTTCCCCAAATGTTTCATCTGAATGAAACCTTGTTAGTAGAGTTGTCCTCTTCCAGAGATCATCTTCATACTGGTCTGATCCTCTGGGTTTTCTGTCTTTTAATGTGTTTCCACTGCTGCCTCCTCTCACAGGCCAGGAGAGTGAGTTCTACTGTATACCTTACATACATGTATACTAGGGATGTCCGATATTATCGGCCTACCGATATTATCGGCCAATATCGGCATTAAAATGTGATATCGGAAAATATCGGTATCGGTTTTCAATTTTTTATTTTAATTTTTTTTACATTTCTATAACCTTTATTTACCCAGGCAAGCAAGTAAGAACAAATTCTGATTTTATTTATTGTCAAAAGTATGCATAATGTTGTGTTAATTCCACAACAAGAGATATGTAATGTTAATTACCTGAAATTATTCCATTTTTTGGGGGGGGGAAACTCTGCATATATCGGTATCGGTTGGTATCGGTTGATATCGGTATCGGAAATTAAGAGTTGGACAATATCGGTATATCGGTATCGGTAAAAAAGCCAATATCGAGCATCCCTAATGTATACGTCTATTGTCTTATACGCTTCTGTGTACATGTCTCACATATAAGTCTATTGTCTTATACGCTTCTGTGTACATGTCTCACATATAAGTCTATTGTCTTATACGCTTCTGTGTACATGTCTCACATATAAGTCTATTGTCTTATACGCGTCTGTGTACATTATCTCACATATAAGTCTATTGTCTTATACGCGTCTGTGTACATTATCTCACATATAAGTCTATTGTCTTATACGCGTCTGTGTACATTATCTCACATGTATACGTCTATTGTCTTATACGCTTCTGTGTTCATTATCTCACATATAAGTCTATTGTCTTATACGCGTCTGTGTTCATTATCTCACATATAAGTCTATTGTCTTATACGCGTCTGTGTACATTATCTCACATATAAGTCTATTGTCTTATACGCGTCTGTGTTCATTATCTCACATATAAGTCTATTGTCTTATACGCGTCTGTGTACATTATCTCACATATAAGTCTATTGTCTTATACGCGTCTGTGTACATTATCTCACATATAAGTCTATTGTCTTATACGCTTCTGTGTACATTATCTCACATATAAGTCTATTGTCTTATGTATACGCTTCTGTGTACATTATCTCACATATCTATATTAATAATTTCTTCTGTATGCTTTAATAAACCACTTCTACTACATGTCTCAGATTAGAGCTGCCGCGGTATTGATTCTTTCCTTGAGTAAATGAGTAAAGTTTTCAAAAAGAAAAAACATCAGTTTTAGCTCCATTTCACCCGTCCACATGTTTACAGTAATACTACAGACATATCCATATAGGTGGACAAGGTTCCTCGGTGTCTCCGACCTACATGACGTAGTTCTGGCACCTCATGAGGTAGATGAGGTACCTTTCATTGCATCGTATAATATACCACATTCACTTCTAATCAGCTGGTGTGAATCAATAAACATAACCATCCTAGTCTGCACTGCTCTGAAATGTTGCACTTTTCAAAACAAGTCAGAATAATCCCCTCACTGTCCAGAAGGTTTCTGCAGCTGCAGCCTTGTCCTCGCTGTGTCTCCACAACTCTCTGTGTTCACTTCCTCTCTCTCTCAGTTGCAAAGCACGATCTGGTCGATCTGGTGCACGCTCTGGTGCACGCTCTGGTGCACGTTCTGGTGCACGTTCTCGTGCACGTTCTGGCGCACGTCCTCCGGACGGGACGCGTGTAACTGTTCCGCAACAGTAAGTGACTTCCGGGGTAGGCCTGATTGGCCCCGACAGGCACGTGACGCGCAACTTTCTCTGCCGCGCGGCAGAGCTTGCGGAATGATGTAACCGTCCAAATCCGCTATGACTTCATTCAGCGCTTTAGCTCACCTCGCAGAGCAGCGGTCCTGCGATCCTGCGGTCCGTTGTTGACGAGTTCGAATCCCATCGAATTTATTTTTTTTAACGTGATTTTTTTTTAACGTGTATTCTTTCGCCGGTTAAGGTTAGGCATGGTTAAGGTTAAGGTTAGGCATTGTTTCGGAGTTGGTTAAGGTTAGAACGGTTAAGTTTAGGCGCTGTTAAGGAGCTGGTTAAGGTTAGAGTTTGTGTTAGAGAATGGCAATATTCTTTCTATGGTTAAGGTTAGGCATGGTTAAGGTTAAGGTTAAGGTTAGGCATTGTTTCGGAGTTGGTTAAGGTTAGAACGGTTAAGTTTAGGCGCTGTTAAGGAGCTGGTTAAGGTTAGAGTTTGTGTTAGAGAATGGCAATAGACAGCCTATTTCCGCGCGACAGCTCTCAGCAGCCTCGTTGCGCGTCCTGAGTTTGCCGCGTCACGTGCCTGTCGGGGCCAATCAGGCCTACCCGGAAGTCACTTACTGTTGCGGAACCGGTACACGCGGACGGGACGTCAACTGTGCAACTGTGGGTGGAGACTTTCGAACACACGGTGTGAAGAAAATAGGCTACATAATTATAATGATTATTACTTAACGCCATCAGTGATCAACCTTATACTCTGCGGCAGCTCTATCTCCCAGTCTGTTGTCTCAGTCGTTTCTGCTACTGTACATACTGTACCTCACATACAGGTCTGTTGTCTCTGTCGTTTCTGCTACATACTGTACCTCACATACAAGTCTGTTGCCTCAGTCGTTTCTGCTACATACTGTACCTCACATACAAGTCTGTTGCCTCAGTCGTTTCTGCTACATACTGTACCTCACATACAGGTCTGTTGTCTCTGTCGTTTCTGCTACTGTACATACTGTACCTCACATACAGGTCTGTTGTCTCAGTCGTTTCTGCTACATACTGTACCTCACATACAAGTCTGTTGTCTCAGTCGTTTCTGCTACATACTGTACCTCACATACAGGTCTGTTGTCTCAGTCGTTTCTGCTACATACTGTACCTCACATACAGGTCTGTTGTCTCAGTCGTTTCTGCTACATACTGTACCTCACATACAAGTCTGTTGCCTCAGTCGTTTCTGCTACATACTGTACCTCACATACAGGTCTGTTGTCTCAGTCGTTTCTGCTACATACTGTACCTCACATACAGGTCTATTGTCTTAGTCGTTTCTGCTACATACTGTACCTCACATACAAGTCTGTTGTCTCGGTCGTTTCTGCTACATACTGTACCTCACATACAAGTCTGTTGTCTCAGTCGTTTCTGCTACATACTGTACCTCACATACAGGTCTGTTGTCTCAGTCGTTTCTACTACTGTACATACTGTACCTCACATACAGGTCTATTGTCTTAGTCGTTTCTGCTACATATACTGTACCTCACATGCAAGTCTGTTGTCGTCTGTACTGTACTCTAACATGCATGTACCGTGTGTCTTGATATGTCTTTTACGTCGCTGCATGTCTACAGAAGTTGATGTTGTCTTGAAGCCATCAGTCTGTCAGGAGGCGTGAGTCATATATGTGTCTCCATCTGCTATTAACTGGCTTCATATAGGTCCTCAGAAAGAAAGAAAGTGTTCTTAAAATGTAAAATGTGCGTGTGTGTGTGTGTGTGTGTGTGTGTGTGCGTGTGTGTGCGTGTGTGTGTGCGTGTGTGTGTGTGTGTCCTACAGGACTCTCTGAGTAAGCAGGCAGCGTACAGCATGCACCAGCTTCAGGGGAACAAACAGTACGGGACGGAGAAGACTGGTTACCTGTATAAGAAGAGTGATGGGTACTGTATCTATCTATCTATCTATCTATCTATCTATCTATCTATCTATCTATCTATCTATCTATCTATCTATCTATCTATCTATCTATCTATCTATCTATCTATCTATCTATCTATCTATCTATCTATCTATCTATCTATCTATCTATCTATCTATCTATCTATCTATCTATCTATCTATCTATCTATCTATCTATCTATCTATCTATCTATCTATCTATCTATCTATCTATCTATCTATCTATCTATCTATCTATCTATCTATCTATCTATCTATCTGTCTGTCTGTCTGTCTGTCTGTCTGTCTGTCTGTCTGTCTGTCTGTCTGTCTGTCTGTCTGTCTGTCTGTCTGTCTGTCTGTCTGTCTGTCTGTCTGTCTGTCTGTCTGTCTGTCTGTCTGTCTGTCTGTCTGTCTGTCTGTCTGTCTGTCTGTCTGTCTGTCTGTCTGTCTGTCTGTCTGTCTGTCTGTCTGTCTGTCTTACACTCTCCTCTAATGACCTCTGACAAAACCGCCCTACTGTGTGTGTGTGTGTGTGTGTGTGTGTGTGTGTGTGTGTGTGTGTGTGTGTGTGTGTGTGTGTGTGTGTGTGTGTGTGCGTGTGTGTGTGTGTGTGTGTGTGTGTGTGTGTGTGTGTGTGTGTGTGTGTGTGGTTTTTTCAGACTGAGGAAGATGTGGCAGAAGAGGAAGTGCACAATTCAGAACTGTTACCTAACCATCGCCCATGGAACTGTGAGTTTATAGTATGTGTGTGTGTGTGTGTGTGTGTGTGTGTGTGTGTGTGTGTGTGTGTGTGTGTGTGTGTGTGTGTGTGTGTGTGTGTGTGTGTGTGTGTGTGTGTGTGTGTGTGTGTGTGTGTGTGTGTGTGTGTGTGTGTGTGTGTGTTGTGCTACCTAGTGCTACTAGTGTTGTTCTGCAGCAAAGTGTAATGCTTTACCTTTAAAGGCCCAATCCATGATCCATTCTGGAATCTACACGTGAGCAAATGGCTGGTGGCCCTACCACCAAAGAGTGGAGACATGTTTTAATGATCTAGTTGACTGACTAAGCTCTTTTAAATGAGGACTAACACTAAACAACAGGAGAATATGTGTTTTTAATCATATCTGCTGTATCTTATAGCTTTAAAAGGTTGGTTTACATGTTTAATGTTTGTAAACACTGCAGTAATGCTAAGGGGTTGAGAGAGCAGCACACCTGGGAGTGAGGTCTCTTGGTGTCGGACAACGAACTGAGCAGCTTGTACCTGTCGGACTCATAGGTAGCTTAGCATAGCTAACCCATGTGTATAGACTAAATGGCGTGGGCTATGGCCAAACAATAGCCTGTACAATAAAGAACTGTTTCCCCTCCTCCTCCTCTTTTAGAATTAATTACCTCTTTCGGTGAGCTATCCGGATACACAATTAACTGGACAAAGAGTGACTTTATGCCTCTTTCTGACACCTTCACTCCCGGTTTCCTGGAAAATCTCCCATTCAAATTGGCAAAAGATCGCCTCACCTATCTTGGTCTGACCATACCCAAAGATCCTAAATTAATATTTAAATTGAACTAAAACAATGCATTGCAAAATTGGAAAGTGCTACCCCTCTCCATGATAGGCCGCATAAACTCTGTCAAGATGGTTTCTCTCCCCAGATTCCTATACCTTTGTCAAAATCTTCCCATCTTTCTCACAAAGTATTTTTTCAAAAAACTGAACTCTGTAATTCTGTCTTACATCTGGAATTATAAGAATCACAGAATCTCAAAAATGCACTTGCAAAAACCTAAATCTGAGGGAGGGCTGGCCTTGTTGCCAGTATTTAGGCACTACTACTGGGCTGCCAATGTAAGGGCTCTGATGTACTGGTGGTAGGGGACAACAGGTGAACTGACTCCTGGGGCCCCCTTGTGGCTGAGAATGGAGGCTAATTCCCTTGTTAACTCATCCTTGCCAGCTATGTTATTTGTCAAACCAGGGGTACCCGGGATCTTAAGAAGCTTGAAACTAAGTTTTGTCGTGGAAAACTGTGTCATTGATCTGATTTGATAAATTTTTAATCAAATCAGGGGTGTTTTGAGCCTACCAGATGTTTCTGTCCATGCACCAATCTGTTTTAATCACACTTTTTCGGCTCCATGGACAGACAGGGGTTACCTTGCCTGGAGTGGGAAGGGGCTAACTTCCATTAAGGACTTATACATAGACGGTCACTTTGCATCCTTCGATCTACTAAAGAGGAAGTTTGAGTTGCCCGGCACCAACTGGCTCAGATTTTTACAAGTCAGAAATTATGTTAGATCCAAAGTTCAGGCTTTTGAAGAGCTCCCAATTGAACATTCTTTCTTTGATATATTGCTGAGCCCTCCCCACTCCAAGCACCTCATCTCTAGGTTTGTATGTCTGTTTGACAACTGTAATATGGCCTCTACTGAGAAGATTAAGGAACAATGGCAGGAGGAACTCGGTATTGATCTGTCTGATATTGTATGGGATAGGAGTCTGTCTATAGTACAACTTGGCTCAGTCAATAGTAGACACCAGCTGATCCAATTTAAAGTTGTGCATCGTCTCCACTACTCCAAGCATAGATTGCACAAGATCTACCCCTCTGTTTCACCACTGTGTGACAGGTGCCAGGTATCAGAGGGTACACTTTCTCATGCCTTCTGATTTTGCCCCTCACTAACAGGATTCTGGGCCAAAATATTTGACTGGTACCCTAAGGCCTACAAGATAACTCTACAGCCGGGGGAAGAGCTCGCCATCTTCGGCTGCTCTGAGTCCTCTCTGAGCTTTCCTACAGCTGTGCAACAATCTTTGACACTGGGGACAACGGTTGCTAAAAAACAAATACTGAAGGAGTGGAAGTCCTCCTCAGCACCTTCTTTCCAACTGTGGATGGCGGACATGACCTCTGTTATACGGATGGAGAGACTAAGGTTCCTGAGAACCGATTCACTTAAAAGGTTTTCAAAAATCTGGGACCCGTTCTTAGCCTATCTCGATGAGGCTAGAGGCGGCAGCTGATTCGCCCGTCTGATCTCACAGTCCCCCTATGAGGGACCCCAAACACAATATTTCTCAGTCATGTATGGCTGGTAACCGTGTTGTAATAGCAAATGTGAAAAAATTGTTATTATTATTATTTTCTCTTTAATGCATTTTTTTTTTACTTTCACTGTCTGAGTGTGTTTGTCTGTCATGTTGGTATACTGTTTGTCATGTTTGTACAATGTTCTGAACAATTTTAAATAAAATATATAAAAAATAAATAAATAAATAAATAAAATATTCCTCAATGGGAGAAGAGGGGGGAGTTCATACTCTGGAAGATATATACGATAAAAACGCTCTTCAAGCATTTCAGGACCTAAAAGAATTTTATGATATACCTGGTGAATCATTCTTCCTTTACCTTCAATTTAGGTCGGCGCTCAGGGCCCACGGTGTAGCGTGGGCTCAGGCGTTGCACCCACACCCTTTTGTCAGGCTTATCGGTAACAGGGCAACCACAAGAGGGTTTGTCTCAGATTTGTATATATACGTTTAATCAAATCCACATATAAAAGTTTAACATACAATCTGGCGAGGGGACGTCCCAGAGTTAGACCCTGAGTTTGACTGGGACGACGTTTGGACAAATGCTATATTAGCCTCCCACAACCCTAATCACCAACAAATTAATTTTAATTACATTCATAGGACGTATCTCACACCTAGGAAACTGTTTGCTATGGGACTGGTGGCCGACTCCCGGTGCACTTTATGCTCTCTGAGAGCCACCGGCACATAATGCATATGGTCTGGGAGTGCCCACCAGTGGCCCATTTCTGGAAATCTATAGCAGCTAGACTCTCTGGCATCTGTAACATATCGATTCCACTCACGGCAGCAACATTACTTCTAAACGATATATCTTCACTACCAACATCCATACAACAGAAAATAATTATTCTGGCAGGCGTTACAGCAGCCAAAAAAACGTATCGCTATGAGATGGAAAGAACCTGAGAATCTCACGGTAATTCACTGAGACATTGTCTATTTGGAGATATCGACTGCTCGGGTGGTTGGGGTGGGACAAGCAGGTATAGAATTGTGGACCGCTGTTGGTCAAGAGCTCAATGTAGCAGCGGAGTGGGGGTGGGGAGGAAGTGTGAAATGACTAATGTCTAGTGTCTAATGTTTTAAGTTTTAAGTCTGTATTTGTTATTTTTATTGTCTTGTCATTATTATTATTATTATTATTATTATTATTATTATTATTATTATTATTATTATTATTATTATTATTATTATTATTATTATTATTATTATTATTATTATTATTATTATTATTATTATTATTATTATTATTATTATTATTGTTGATGTCAATGTGGTGTTTGTTGTTGTATATAAAACAATTTTAAATACAAATTTGATAAATAAGAAAGAAAGAAAAACTGTTTCCGTGGAATACCGCGTGGACTTCGACTCCCTGCTGCCGAGGTCGCTACAGTATTTTGAATGACTGATCCTATTTTGTGTACTGTCTGTCGTAGGCCTAGGAATAACGTAGTTACCATGGCAACAACACTAACATTAGCTCCGTGGTCAGCCAGGGCTTTAATAACGTAGTTACCATGGCAACAACACTAACGTTAGCTCCGTGGTCAGCCAGGGCTTTAATAACGTAGTTACCATGGCAACAACACTAACATTAGCTCTGTGGTCACTCAGCCAGGGCTTTAATAACGTAGTTACCATGGCAACAGCACTAACGTTAGCTCTGTGGTCACTCAGCCAGGACTTTAATAACGTAGTTACCACGGCAACAGCACTAACGTTAGCTCTGTGGTCACTCAGCCAGGGCTTTAATAACGTAGTTACCATGGCAACAGCACTAACATTAGCTCTGTGGTCACTCAGCCAGGACTTTAATAACGTAGTTACCACGGCAACAGCACTAACGTTAGCTCTGTGGTCACTCAGCCAGGGCTTTAATAACGTAGTTACCATGGCAACAGCACTAACGTTAGCTCTGTGGTCACTCAGCCAGGGCTTTAATAACGTAGTTACCATGGCAACAACACTAACATTAGCTCTGTGGTCACTCAGCCAGGGCTTTAATAACGTAGTTACCATGGCAACAGCACTAACGTTAGCTCTGTGGTCACTCAGCCAGGGCTTTAATAACGTAGTTACCATGGCAACAACACTAACATTAGCTCTGTGGTCACTCAGCCAGGGCTTCACAACCAGTAAAATCACAAAAACACATCCGCAGTTGGTGCCGTGAGGCCAGGCGTCACAAGCCAATGAAAACGATGGGGGCGGGGTTTGGAGCTGAACTCACTTGGGAATACTTAGGACGCCGATAAACCACACACATCTATATGTATGGTGAAAGAACTGCAGTCAGGGTCTTTAACCTCCTCAACCTGTCACTCTAACATGACCTTTGACCCTCATGCTGAGGTCATAAATCGTCTGTCTCTTCTGTCTCGTCAGCCTAACAAGCTTCCGGCCAAACTCAACCTGCTGACCTGTCAGGTGAAACCCAGTGTGGAGGACAAGAAGTGCTTTGACCTCATCTCCCGTAAGACACACACACACACACACGCACGCACGCACGCACGCACGCACGCACGCACGCACGCATGCACGCACACACACACACACACACACACACACACACACACACACACACACACACACACACACACACACACACACACACACACACACACACACTATGGTAGTGTCATACTGGCCAGCAGCGTAACTGGGGGGCGACAGTGGCTCGGGGAGGTAGAGCAGTCGTCTGGCAATCCGGAGGTTCCCGGTCCGATTCCCGCTTTTCCTGGGCAGTGTATCGAAGTGTCCTTGAGCAAGACACTTAACCCCTAACTGCTCCCGACGAGCAGGTGGCACCTTGCACTGTTGCCTCCGCCGTCGGTGTGTGAATGTGTGAGTGAATGGGTAAAATGTGAGGAACAAATTGTAAAGCGCTTTGGATAAAAGCGCTATATAAAAAAGCAGCCATTTACCATTTACCATGACCGCCCGGAGTCAGATGCAGCTGTTGGTCAGACTCTCCCCTCTGTCTCTGTGTTTCAGACAACAGGACCTATCACTTCCTGGCCGATGATGAACCTGAATGCGCGGCGTGAGTAACATGAGACATTCAGACCTTTATCATCACTGTGTTCTCAGGTCCATAGTCAGGTGGGAACAGGCGAGAAAACACAGGCACCTTTCAGTGTCAAGTCAAGTCAAGAGTTTTATTTGTCACGGCATACAAGCATACAGTGAAATGCGGGGGGTCATGCTCGCAGCGATTGTGCAATAATACCTAGTAATAAGAATAGGAATGAGAATAAGACATTTGTGCAATAATACAAGTAATAAGAATAAGACATAACAGGTATAATGTACATAAAGTTTACAAAAAGCATGGTAAGACATGCTAAGGTCCTGCGATAGTGCAATACAATACCTACGGATGAGGCACTGGGTCTTATGTACAATGTTATACAATGCTATACTATACAATCTTTTTTTTCAATCCACTTTTTCTCCTTATTTTCTATTTTTCTCCCATCCCAATTTCGTATCGCCAATTATTTTCCCTTCAATTCTCCCCTCCCCTATCTTTAACGTTGCTAGACTATGCCTCCCACTGGTCGGCTGTAGTGAGGATAGAAGCCTTGCATCACGTGTCCCCTCCGGTACACGAGGAGGCAGCCTGTCGCATCTTTTCACCAGACAGCGCGGACTCTCAGTGGCGAGGAGTAACGCGTGGGAGGCTCACGCTGCCCCCGATACTTCCTGACTCTGTTGTATAGGCGTCACCCAACCGACCTGTAGGAGTCGCTGTCCACAACGTCCAATCCCCACCCATCGACTTTCCAGCCGCTACCTCTGCCAATTGAGATAGTATGACGACTGGCCCAAGCCGCAGGCAATGATGACTCCGGGAGTCGAGACCGCAGCCTCTTGCATTGGTGACGAGCGCAATCTCTGCTACGCCACCCAGCCGCCCTACAATCTACATTTATACTATGTGTCCTTATGCTAACTTGCTATATCCATCTATTTACTATACAAGAACCACTCCCGTTCTCTTTATATATATATATATATATCTTTTTTTTTTGTGACCTTTTCATTGTGTAAAGTGACCGTTGAGTGTGAGCGTGTATAGCATGTGTGTGTGTGTGTTCATGCTAAAGTGGCTGCTAGAGTGTGAGCGTATACAGTGTGTGTGTTATATGTGTGCTCATGTGTGCTTGTGTGTGGAGAGTTTAGTGTTCAAGGCTCTGATGGCCTGGGGGAAGAAGCTGAGCCGGAGTCTCTCTGTCTTAGTTGCTGGTGTTCGCAGGCGTTTGCCTGACCGCAGCCGCTTGAACAGGCTGTTGTTGGGGTGGTGAGGGTCTTTCATTATTCTGCAGGCACTGGATTTGCACCTCTTGTTATATAAGACCTGCAGCAGGGGTGGTAGTGCAATACCTGTAGCACGCTCAGCTGAGCGCACCACTCTCTGTAGGGCCTTCTTGTCCTGTGCCTTGCTGTTTCCATACCAGGCAGTGATGTTTCCAGTCAAGATGCTCTCTACAGCTCCGGAGTAGAAGGACTGGAGTATCTTCCCCGATACTCTGAACTTCCTTAACTGTCTCAGGTGGTCCAGCTGTCAACTTGATCACCTGTGATACTTGATCGATTTCTAGATTATACCGTTCCACAGCTGGAGAGGAGGTGATGGATGTAGAATGATGTTGTCAGGTGTGGGATCTGGTCATGTTCCTTTTAACCCTGTGATGCCCTCGGTTGCAAAATTACAACATCACTTTTAGTTTTTAGCTATTTAAAAACAGTCTGTAAATGTTTTTTTTTTTTTTTTTTATCTTTACATAGTCAATGGGTCCTGTGGTTCTGCCTCACAATGCTATTGGATAGTAAATGTTTTTATAGGTCCCACATTCTGGCCTCTGAAGTTGCTAATGTAAATTTAATTTGGGCCTTGGACGCTCTCCTGTGGAAGCATAGGCAGTGTTCTGAAAGAGCAACTTATGGTCTGTACCCTATCATTCATCATATACGTTATAGTCTATGCATGTTTTGGTGTGTGTGTGTTTGTGTGTGTGTGTACTTACTTGTGTGTATATGTGCATTCGTGAGCAGTGTTGGGACTAACGCGCTATAAAGTAACGCGTTACAGTAACGCTGTTACTTTTGGCGGTAACTAGTACTCTAACGCATTACTTTTGAAATTCAGTAACGCCGTTACCGTTACTGAATGGTTCGTTACTGCGTTATTTTTATGTAGATTGATAGCGAGCGATAGTGATCCAGTGCACTCCTCCTGACTCCTGTCTGTGT
Source organism: Notolepis coatsorum (assembly GCF_963971535.1). Taxonomy (NCBI): domain Eukaryota; kingdom Metazoa; phylum Chordata; class Actinopteri; order Aulopiformes; family Paralepididae; genus Notolepis; species Notolepis coatsorum. The sequence continues at coordinate 46,680 of NW_028169942.1, forward strand.
CACTCACCTGCGGGCTGCGGGGACACGCTGTGCTGGGGGCGTGTTTTGTTTACTATAGTCCTGACTGTCATGGCAGCGCCCAGCTACTCGCGTTTGTACACATGGATATTATCACTATTTCTCTTTTGTCGAGCACAAAGAAAATAACATTTTAGTTAAATGTCATTTGTGTTTTGGCTCAAAGATACTATCTACTGCCCATGCTTCAACGAAGCTAGTAGCTGAGTCTAACGTTAACAGGACTCATCCGAAGCCAGTAAGCCACTCGCTTTCGGGGATCTAGTTAGCATCACCAGGGCCCTGTTTCTTGTACCTGGTTCAACTAAGTCGATCAAGATGTCATTATCCAGCTTCAGTTAACCCGATGTTCGAAGCCGGGATTTTCCTGTTCCTCGAAGGTGGATTCAGTCTCGTTAACTCAAGCCAGACTTGCGACTCAGGCTAAATGCGCGCGGCCGCTTCAGGCGAAAAGCCAGCACGTATCGATGGCAGAGATCCTGATTCTCTAACGGCATTGATTGATTAATTGATTTAAAACTTTATTGACAGATTGCAATACGGCTCAATCGCCTCGCCGACAAGTTAAATGCGTTATCTATAGGCTAATTTTAAGTCCCTCATTACCTCAATCAATCAGATTATATTTCTTTAAACTTGCCTGCTGGATTGAATAATCAAATGAGATCTTGCTAGCGAAAATAATTAGTTAAACTTATACAGAATTACGATACGGCTCTCTTACCCATTGATTGATGTATAGTCGATCTTTAACTTATCTCCAATGTGGTCTAACGGGTTGTTGTTTTGACTATCACGCAGACGTAGGGTGACCAGATGCAAAAAGTCCAAAAGTGGGACAACAGTAAGATTTTGGTGGGACAAAGTGGGACAACAGTAAGATTTTGGTGGGACAAAGTGGGACAAAGTGGGACAGATAGATAATGTAAATTTTTTTATTAGAATAACTGCCATGGATTTCACTGAATAGATTTAAATCAAAGGTTAAAGGTTAAATCAAAATAAATACAAATTAAATACCACCTAACATCTGTTTTAAATATTCAAACGTCATCACTTGACAGGAATGTCTTGTGTTTGATATTCCCTGTTAACACAGAACTAGGGAAAACAGTGTAGTATAATACAAAAATAATAATACAAATAAATTGTGTTTCTATATTAGAATAACTGCCATGGTCTTCACTGAATAGATTTAAATCAAAGGTTAAAGGTTACCACAGTCGGCTGACCTGTATGAATGGGAGTGTTGTACTGTGTGATAGACACTTGTTATCTCAGCTGCAGTGACCTTGTCCGTCTGGCTATCATTGTTTGGTTTAAAAAGAAACGTATCCATAGATCTGGATGTTTCTTTTTGGTGAGCCACTTTCAAGTGAGACTCACGTCCACTGTGGCGCTTCAAGTCGTATTCTCCTCCATGCGCAATTGAAAACGAACTATGACACAAAACACAGAAAGCCTGCTGCGGATTTCCTGCCATCTGCCTCACCCAGTCATGTGTCGTTTGCCAGTCTTGGTTGTAACTGCAGGTCCGTTTCTTTTTACTGCTTTCCATCTTGAACTAGTTTGCTTGTAATGTTGTTGTGTTTTTTTGACCAATCAGATTTGCGATATGAGGTAGCGTCTCGACTCAGTCTCAGTCACGTCACAAGCAGGCAAGCAGCGCGCTAAAGTACTATAACCAATCAGAGCAATGTGTGTGGACAAGAGGCGGGTTGCTACGTTTACTGTCTGTAGGGAGGGGCTTTTAGACGCATGTTTTTTTTGGCTTCGAAAAGAGGGACATCCTCTCAATATGAGGGACGTGGGACATTTGGTCAAATGGTGGGACAGTACAACCAAAAGGGGGACACCTGGTCACCCTACGCAGACGACCGGGGTTCGAGACCCTAGTCTTTTCCTTCTTTTTGCAATATAGGAATAATTCAATTTGGTGCACGTTGAGAGCTATATAAAGAATGACATCCTCAATGCATGTAGATTTATAATATTTTAACTTAAAACCAGGCTACTTTGGCGTATAATCATTAATATTATATTCAAAAAAATCATATTGGAAACACAGGGTTTTGAACCCCGGTCGCTGGGTTGGCAGGCTTGAGCACTACCGCTGCACCACTGTGCCAGATGGGATAAATTCATTGTTTATACATTAATGAACGAGAGACCCGTGTTTAGAATATCCTTTGTTTTGAATGAAGTTTATCTCTTTATCCTCATTCATTAATGTGACGTCAACGGCTCATTCAATTTCTCAAATCTGTCAAACAGCGCATCTCATCAGACATCTTAATCCCAGTTACAATTAAAATAACCACATAATGTGTACATCGCACGAGCGAGCGCCACGGTATATATAACGTGCATTATTTAGGACAAAGTGAATTTAGTATCAGCATTTTGGGTCTATTTTACATTTCAAAAGCCCCCTCTGGAAGAATGGAGCACAAAAACGTAATTCAGAATGGTATAATGCAGATCGTAGACTGTGGGAATAGTTTCAGGAAACGGGCTGTCACTTCTTTGCGGGGGCGTGGCGATGGTTCAGGCTAACTTGAACTTAAACTCTGCTTTCGACCAGGCTCAAACTTTTGGATCTGTTGTCATGGTGATTTGGAAAATCCACGTACGGGGAACCGGAAAGTCCGGCTAACTCAGTTATCCAGTTAAAGTTATCCGGCTAACTCAGTTATCCAGGTACAAGGAACGGGGCCCAGGCGGCACACGGCAAATGGGACGGAACACTTCACGTTTTACAACTACTTGGAGAGAGAATATACTAAATGGAAATGAGCTAAAGAAAATGTTTGAGGGCTGGACTAACGTTACATCTCAACCACCGCAGACTTTGGTGAGTTCAGTGATGTGAATGCAAGGTTGATCAACAGATTTTGAGTATAAGAATCTGCAAGGGAATCTCATCAATACTAATCAAACAATATAAATATAGTCCTTTCATGCACAATTGATATCCTAACTATTCTAACGTTGCAATGCACGATTGATATCTTAAACAACGTTGCAAGACGGTTATAATGAAACATCAAGGCTGTTCCTTCAACCTAAGCGGCGATACAATTAGGCACGGCACATTTCTTATTATGTCGGGACTCGGGACAACATTTGTGTTTGTGTAAAATTTGTGTTTATAGACCACATTGCTTAGCAGAGTTCAGTGATGTGAATGGAAACTGTCAAGTTGATCAACAGATTTTGAGTATCTGTAAGGGCATTAATGAGAGCAATCTTTTTTTTTTTTTTTTTTTTTACTAAATAGTTACTTTTCACAGTAACGCATTACTTTTGGGTGTAAGTAACTAGAAAAGTAACTGAGTTACTTTTGAAATGCAGTAACTAGTAAAGTAACTGAGTTACTATTTTTCAGTAACTAGCACAACACTGTTCGTGAGTATGCATCAATGTGTGTGTGTGTGTGTGTGCGTGTGTGTGTGTGTGTGTGTGTGTGTGTGTGTGCGTGTGTGTGTGTGTAGGTGGATCTCCGTGCTGAGCAACAGTAAAGAGGAGGCGTTGAGCGTGGCTCTGGATGGGGGGAGGAGAGGAGGAGGAGTGGGAGGAGGAGGGGGAGGAGGAGGAGGAGGAGAGAACAGTGTGGAGGATCTAACCAGGGCCATTACTGATGACATCAGAAGGATGCCAGGCAACAACACCTGCTGTGACTGCGGAGCGCCAGGTGAGTCCGATCAACTAGAACAGTTCTGTATCTGGACCAGTTCTGTATCTGGACCAGTTCTGTATCTGAACCAGTTCTGTATCTGACCCAGTTCTGTATCTGACCCAGTTCTGTATCTGACCCAGTTCTATCTGACCCAGTTCTGTATCTGACCCAGTTCTATCTGAACCAGTTCTGTATCTGACCCAGTTCTGTATCTGACCCAGTTCTATCTGACCCAGTTCTGTATCTGACCCAGTTCTATCTGACCCAGTTCTATATCTGAACCAGTTCTGTATCTGACCCAGTTCTATCTGACCCAGTTCTATCTGACCCAGTTCTATCTGACCCAGTTCTGTATCTCACCCAGTTCTGTATCTGACCCAGTTCTATCTGAACCAGTTTTGTATCTGAACCAGTTCTATATTCTGTCTGTCTGTCTGTCTGTCTGTCTGTCTGTCTGTCTGTCTGTCTGTCTGTCTGTCTGTCTGTCTGTCTGTCTGTCTGTCTGTCTGTCTGTCTGTCTGTCTGTCTGTCTGTCTCTCTCTCTCTCTCTCTCTCTCTCTCTCTCTCTCTCGGTCTCTCTCTCTCTCTCTCTCTCTCCTCTGTCTCTCTCTCTTTCTCTCTCTCTCTCCCTGTCTCTCTCTCTCTCTCTCTCTCTCTCTCTCTCTCTCTCTCTCTCTCTCTCTCTCTCTCTCTCTCTCTCTCTCTCTCTCTCTCTCTCTCTCTCTCTCTGTCTCTCTCTCTCTCTCTTCAGATCCTGGGTGGATCTCCACCAACCTGGGCATCCTGACCTGCATCGAGTGCTCAGGGATCCACAGAGAGATGGGGGTGCATCACTCCAGAATCCAGTCCCTCTCACTGGACACACTAGGCACATCTGAGCTCCTGGTACGTCTGTATGTCTGACCTCTAACCCTTATCCCTTGACCCTTGACCCTGGAAGGAAAGGGCACCTGACAACCACATCGTCACATGAAGGAAATTAATCATCCATTGACTTGTTAACGTCCACAACACTGACAACACCTCCACCTTTGTTTTTATTTAATTCACAATGGAACATACTGAAATGTCAATAACGTTTGGAGACAACTGTTGAATGCCCAGTTTTCCACCCTGTTGGGAGAAACAACGGTTGCTATGTGTCGATCTGTACCTGTATGAGAAGTATATCAGTCAAAATGTAATAAATTGGTGTTTTATTACTGGATGTTTCTCCAGTGTTTCACACACTCTGCCACAGCACAGAAGTTAGGCATTCTCTTTTGAAACTGGTTACCAATGGTTACAGGCAGCCATGTTGGAAGAAAGAGAACTACACACACACATTCCATGCAAGGCTTCTATTGCTTGGCTGTTATATTATCATACTGGCCAATCGCGTCTCGCTCTAGCCATAATGAGATATCTCTTATCTCCAGCACCTACTGTGCTCATGAACAAACAATTGCACTCTCATGCACGTGACCAGGCCACGCCCCCGCGTCCTACTATATGACGCCGGACAACGTGAATACTTTCCCTAAGCCAGTTGTCCTTCCGCGTTCGGTTTGCGCGATCTGATTGGCCACTGATGTTTCTCTCAGCGCCCAATCGCGTTACTCCTAACAATCGCGCCTAGCTTTCAGTTCCACAGCCCAAGTCCTTCAGTCCGACAACATCACATCAATATAAATAACGTATTGTTTTCATCTCTCTATATTAACGTAAAGCTATTCATATCAATCGAAATAACGTTCATCTCTCTATATTAACGTAACTAGCTATTCATATCAATCGAAATAACGTATTGAATTGTTTTCATCTCTCTATATTAACGTGATTCCATCAACACAACATTAATGTTCAAAACACAACTTCATTATTGCTTATCTCTGCAAACACGACTTCATTATTGCTTATCTCTGCACATTATTGCTTATCTCTGCTCTGTTTACGTTGGGTGGACGAGCAGTGAGTTTTAATATTGAGCACGGCATAAGTAGGTAATATGCTCTTGCGTGTGACACGACTTTGAGCTTCATTATTCAGCCACAGGCAGGAGTTTTTAGATCACAGGCTGGTCATGCATAATCTCACCCACCAGACTCTTCTACCGAATTGACTAGGTCAATAGATTACACTTTCTGTAGGCCTAACACTCACCTACTCATTCTGTTGTGACACAACATGACATGTTAGGGTTGTCACCTTTCGTGATCATGTTTGAACCAATGTGTAAAAAAATCTGTTTTAGATTAGGCTGCACGGCGGTAGCAGTATATAGTTAGTATATTGATGCACGGCGGTAGCAGTATAGCGATGCACGGCGGTAGCAGTATATTGATGCACAGTGTATATTGATGCACGGCGGTAGCGAGTTAGTTGATAGTTAGAGTTAGTTGATAGTTAGTAGTATATTGATGCAGGTAGGTAGCTGATGCGACGGACTAGTGGAGCTGAAATTTCTGATAGCTAGTTACGTTAGTTGATAGTTAGTAGTATATTGATGCAGGTAGGTAGCGCATGCAGGTAGGTAGCTGATGCGACGGACTTGTGGAGCTGAAAGTTCTGATAGCTAGTTACGTTAATATAGAGAGATGAAAACAATACGTTATTTATATTGATGTGATGTTGTCGGACTGAAGGACTTGGGCTGTGGAACTGAAAGCTAGGCGCGATTGTTAGGAGTAACGCGATTGGGCGCTGAGAGAAGCGTCAGTGGCCAATGAGATCGCGCAAACCGAACGCGGAAGGACAACTCGCTTAGGGAAAGTATTCACGCCGCCGGACATGGTCACACTCCCCCTTCCTCTTTTTTTGTTTACAACATGGACGCTGCAGTGCACTCAATGAACTAGTTGTTATGAAATGCAGAGATAAATTACACAATGTTGGGTTTTCGCCGGAGATTCACCAGCCTCTGGAATCTTCTCGGCACATCCTAACAGAGCATCGGGCCTGTCCTGGGGTTTCCTCGTCTCGTGACAGTGGACTGAGGGACGTCGCGCATTTGTGATACTGCTCGTTGTCCCGTGAGACAGCCGAGTTGTGTATTGGCGCGAGGGGCAGGATATTTGGGAAAACATGGTCGTCATGACTCTGTTTTGGGTGTTTTCCCAGCTATCCTAGTGCGTGCGGCTAATGCTACAATGCTGGGTCTCCGTTCTTGTTCCCCACCGAGGGCTGTCTTTTCTAAAAAGGTCTTCCCTCCTCTTAACCATTCATGCTGACGGTCAATCGGTGTCTACTGTTGGGAGTTTTGACAGGGGCTTGTTTACCATTTCATGGGTGGATGGGCTGAGGCTCAGGGCTGGTGTGCTTTTTGTGAATCTATGAATTGTGTGCGGGACTGGTGTTTTCTCTGGTCTGCATCCCAATTGTGTGTATGGGCTAGCCCATTCTGCAGTGTGTTAGTGGAGTTTTCGTTCATTTATTCATTTACCCCTTCATGGGTGCACACCACAGTGGAGGTTGCTGCATGCCTACTAGTGAGGCAGTGCTTCACTAGTAGTAGTCTTTTGTCTGCAGCCACCACTGGTGCTCCGTGCTTGTGAAGCAGGTGGCATCAGTCCTTTGCCTCTGACATGGTGGAACGGTGTCCCGCCCGGCCGACACCATGAGGCGAGTCGGCCCGGCAGGTGGCTGGTGGGCTGTTAAGCCTATACCGCCACGGTATAGAAATAGCAGCGACTAGTAACATTGTTCGAATTGCTGTTTTTTCTGTAAAAAATTGGGGCGGGTGGCGGGGCCTTAGGGCCAGCCGACGTTGAAACATTGCGCAAGGTTTTGAGGTTATTAGCTTTGACCTAGCCACAAGCTATAACCGCAGGGAGGGCTAGGATGCTGTCAACGCTTGTTTACAGACATCTTGGTTGGATCAGTCCCCCCTCTTTCCCTCCTCAGGGCTCCCCTCTCCGCAGAGGGACTTTGGTCTTTCCGCAGGAGCGTGGGCGGTATTTGACCTAGGCCCCACACCGCCTCACACCACGCAGCCAGAGGTGAGGGCGCGGCCTCGCCAGCGGCTGTGGTGCGGCCCTCAACCAGCGGCCATGTTTTCCCCCTGCTTCACCCTCGCCAGGCCGGGTATCACGTTAGTGCCTCCCACGGCCGGAAGACCGGCGGTGGTCTGGCAGGCGCGCATGATTTGGGTGGTAGTAATATCACTGCAGGGCTACGGTGTGTAGGAACCCACCCTATCGACCTCACGCCTTGCATGTCCAGCTGTAGAACAGTTCCTCAGCAATCCATGCCGGGGAGGTGTTCAGTGGGGGAGCTTTTTGTCACCCGGTGTGATGTCAGCTTCCCCCGTATCAAATCGGCCCTTTCTGTTGGGGTCCCCCCTTGGGTGCGATTGCCTCGTTGGTAGTGTCAGGGGCCGATATCCCGACTCCGCGAGACACCCTGCTCGCGTGGTTGGCGGGTCCAGGGTTGGCAACGCACAGCGGGTGGGACCGGGCCGCCTATCTGCGGTTCCTGGCGGACCAGCGCCAAGTGGTGGCGGGCGGGTGCGCTTGGGATTGTCATCACATATGGCTACAGCAGTGCCATATGTCGAGGTGGATGGAGAGAACGCTGAGGCGGGGACTTGTGTTTACACAACCCCACCCGTTTTCAGGTTTGGTACAGACCCTATTGTCGGGGTCAACAGCAGTGACAGCTCTGGCCGACGAGATCCAATCTCTGTGGGCGAAGCAAGCCATCGTCGTGGTCCCAAAGGAGGACGCGATGCGTGGCGTTTCCTCCCGGTATTCTCTGGTGCCCGAGAAATCGGGGGGGGGGGGGGGTTCATACTGGACCTGTCCCATGGAAGGTTCAGAATTTTGACCTGTCAGGTGTCTCACCAGCCTGGGTTTTGCTGTAGACTGGAAGTAGAGTTCTCCTCTTCCCAGTCAACGGGTGGAGTACTTGGGCTTTTTCTAAGCTCAAGGTCTATATGGGCATCCCTCTCAGAGCGGCGGCGAGTGATTGGGTTCTCGGCGCGCTCGGGAGATTCCGTCCTAGGGCGGTTACGGCGCTGTCCGTGATGCGCCTGCTGCTGGGGTCCCTCTTGGCCTCTTCTTCATGCAGAGGTGGTTTTTTCCGGTATGGAAATGGACCCGGTGTGAGACATATGGAAGCGGCTGAAGGTTCCCATGTCAGTACTGGGCAGGGGTGCAGTCGTGCACACACGCGGTTACACGGCGTGTTATTAGTAGTCACTCAGGGCAGAAGTGCGCGCAATGATAAGTACCCGGCCGTTGTAGAAAGCTACCCGGCCGTCGGCCGGCACTTCTCACCTAGACTTTGCATAATAATAGGAACCTACGAGAAGGTGAGGGGCTGCTTGATCTCCATTGTTATGCATAATAATCATCTGTTCTGTGCGCAACTGAGGGAACATGCGCGTGCGCGGGAGCGCGGCGTGTAACCAGTTCCCATATTACGACTGCACCACTGGTACTGGGGGACCTCGTCTTCTGGGGAGGGTCTGGTGCCCTCACCTGCGGGGTCCCCTTGGGCAGCAGGCTGTCACACGTCATGGTCTTCACCGACGCCTCCCTCATGGGATGGGGGGGGGGGGACGTGTCGGACCAACGCAGTAGGGGGCAGCTGCCATGCTGCCCGGTCTGCACTACATTCAATGTGTTGGGATTGAAGGCAGTCCTTCTGGTCCTCAAACGGCTCGACGACCTTGCAAGCATGTTTTGGTCAGGACGGACAACACAACGTCAGTGTCGTATATTGTCAGACAGGGTGGAGTGCGCTCCCCCCGTCTGCACCGGGCGGCGGTCGGGCTCTGGCTATGGGCATTCTCCATCTGCTCTGCATGAGGGCTCTCCACATCCCCGGCAGGGTGAATGTGGGTGCAGGTGTGATGTCGCGGGGCGGTCCTCACCCTGACGAGTGGGGATTACATCCAGACATAGTCGGGCAGGTCTGCGACCGATTCCGTGGCCGTCCGGGATTCTGTACACTTTCCCCCCCTTACACCTGATAGCTCAGCTGTTGGGGCAGGTATGTCGGGAGCGCAGGACTTGGTCCTGGTCGTACCGGGCCGGGGCTCAGCTCTGTGGTCCCCGGCCCTGATTCAGCTCTGTGTGGCCCCACCGTGGCCTGTTCCGTGGTCACCGCGGGCCCTCTCTCAGGCACGCGGAACTCTGTTCTGCCTTCGTGTTCTGGGGCAGCCTCTAGGCTTGGCTGCTGATGGTGTGAATCTGGTGGGGATGCGTCTTGACTATTCTGTGGTTAACGCTATCCGGTACGCGCGCACTCCGTCCTCTACCACGGCTTACGCTGGGGAGTGGCGTATGGTCGAGTGTGGGAGCGGAACGTTGTTCAGCCACCCTCTCGTGGGACGTTCCTGCTTGGCGCTCGGTGTCTCAAGCCGGTGGAACGTTCTCTGTCTCCGAGTTGGGACCTCCAACTGGTCCTCGGCCGGTTGTCTGAGGCCCTGTTGAGCCTCTTGAGCAGGCGCCGTTGGAGCAGCTGGTCGTCACCTCCGCTAAGCGCGTGGGTCAGCTGTGTGCTCTCTCGGTGCGGCCTGAGTGCCTGTCTATTCGTGCCAATAGCGGTGCGACTCTGAGGCCTAATCCAGTCTTCGTGCCAAAGAATATCCGGAGCTCTTTTCGCTCCGGGGATATTGTGATTCAGGCGTTTCATCCGCTTCCTCACGCTAGTGGGTTAGAGGCGAGCCTTCATCTGTTGTGTCCTGTCCGTGCTTTGGGGGTTTACCTCAGTCGGACTCGGGATCTCAGGGCTGCCAATCAACTTTTTGTTTGTTATGGTGGCCCTTACGCTGGTAAGGCACTGTCCAAGCAGCGCCTGTCACATTGGTTGTGCGAGGGCATTTCCCTTTGCTACACGTTGGCTGGACAGGCCCCCCACTTAACGAAGGGACCCGGGGAGGACCAGGAGGCCGCAGCACAGATGTCCTCCACCGAGGCCCCCCCTAACAAGGCGGCAGAGGCCGCCACTCCACGAGTGGAGTGGTGGCCTCTGCCGCCTTGTTAGGGGGGGCCTCGGTGGAGGACATCTGTGCTGCGGCCTCCTGGTCCTCCCCGGGTCCCTTCGTTAAGTTTTACCTCATGGACATGACTGGGGGTTCTGTCTCCCAGGCGGTTCTGAGGTCTGGGACCTCCCCTGCGTCCTGCCTGTAGGTGGGTTAGCAGGGGTGTGTGGGTGTGTGCCACGGGGTGATGTGTCACACGTGGTCCCGCCTGTACTGTGCGTTTTTAGGGGTCTCTGGTTCCCTCTTTTTTGCACTTTGGTGGAGTTGACTGCCTCCCCCCCTTCGTTAGGACGGGCGGGTGGACGGGACTCCCCTCCCCCCTGGTAATAGGGCTTGCGGGCCCTCAGGGGGTACACTTGTCGGGCCACGTGTCTGCTCTGCCCCATATCTCATTATGGCTAGAGCGAGACGCGATTGGCCAGTATAATAATATAACGAAAGGTTATCCTATAACCTAGTTATATGAATACTGGCTGAGCGTCTCGCTCTTAGCGCCCTGAGGTCCCTTGGTTGGGTTTTCAGTGTTGGAAACTTTTTCTGAGGAAGGGGGAGTGTGACCATGTCCGGCGTCATATAGTAGGACGCGGGGGCGTGGCCTGGTCACGTGCATGAGAGTGCAATTGTTTGTTCATGAGCACAGTAGGTGCTGGAGATAAGAGATATCTCATTATGGCTAGAGCGAGACGCTCAGCCAGTATTCATATAACTAGGTTATAGGATAACCTTTCGTTACCGGCTGTTGCAAATTATATATGCATTCTCATTGGGTGTTGTCAATAAATAATTGTATATATTATTATATGATATATGTAATAATCAGATCCTCTCTCCGCCAGCTGGGCAGGAACGTGGGGAACTCTGGCTTTAATTCCATCCTGGAGGCCAACCTGCTGAGTCCGTCCCTCAAGCCCTCCCAGCACAGCCACATGTAAGAGACCTAACCCTAACCCTCCCAGCACAGCCACATGTAAGAGACCTAACCCTAACCCTCCCAGCACAGCCACATGTAAGAGACCTAACCCTAACCCTCCCAGCACAGCCACATGTAAGAGACCTAACCCTAACCCTCCCAGCACAGCCACATGTAAGAGACCTAACCCTAACCCTCCCAGCACAGCCACATGTAAGAGACCTAACCCTAACCCTCCCAGCACAGCCACATGTAAGAGACCTAACCCTAACCCTCCCAGCACAGCCACATGTAACACCGGTTCCTGACAGGGAGCGAGCGAGCGAACTGGAGACGAAATTGCGCGCGACACTGTCCTGATATGAGGCGGCGCGTGTCCGAGTGTGTCTGTGTGTGTGTGTGTGTTACCTGGAAGCACACGTGGGGGGGGCCTGCGATTATTGACCAATAAAAAGTGTTTAGGGGCGGGACTCGGCCGCGTAATCGCTCAACTAGAGACACAGCGAGCGAATATCTGAGGGGTGGACGACATTGCTGCTCAGTTCGCTGTCGCTCGCGGCAGGTCAGGATAGTCTGATTGAAACGAATACATTTTAATCATTTTCGCAATCACGCTCGCTCGCGTCGCTCCCTGTCAGGAAGGGGTGTAAGACTGTGTTCACAGACATGTACTGGATATGTGTGCATGTGTGTGTGTGAGTGAGTATGTGTGAGTGAGTATGTGTGAGTGAGTATGTGTGCGTGTGAGTGAATGTGTGTGTGTGTGTGCGTGCGTGCGTGCGAGCGTGCAAGCGAGTGAGTGAGTGAGTGAGTGAGTGAGTGTGTGGTAGTGAAAGGGTTAACCTGCTGTAGTGTGGTAGTGAAAGGGTTAACCTTCTGTAGTGTGGTAGTGCAAGGGTTAACCATTTGTCATGTGGCCATAACGCTGCCCACATGGGCTCACGGGACACAATGTTCATCCAGTTATAACGCTGCCCACATGGGCTCACAGGACACAATGTTCATCCAGTTATAACGCTGCCCACATGGGCTCACGGGACACAATGTTCATCCAGTTATAACGCTGCCCACATGGGTTCATGGGACACAATGTTCATCCAGTTATAACGCTGCCCACATGGGTTCATGGGACACAATGTGCATCCAGTTGACCGCGTGACCACCTTGTGTTTGCAGGGCAGAGCGTAAGGACTACATCCTGTGTAAATACATGGAGGGTCAGTTTGCCAAGCGGAGGAGCACCTCTCCCGCCACGCTGCGGCAGAGTCTGCAGGACGCGGTGAACACCACCGACATCTACGGCCTGATCCAGCTGTATGCCCAGAGAACAGACCTCAGCCAATTACTCCATACATATGTACAGGTAACCATAGCAACCACTCAATAATATACATATATACAGGTAACCATAGCAACCACTCAATAGTACATATGTACAGGTGTTTTAGGCGCTATGTCCAGACTAAACCGATTTCAGTCAAAGTAGTTGATTGTATGCACCTTTCATCCACACGGAACTGCGTTCTGGCCGCCTGAAGACGCTACTTTCTGAGACCGGCTGCCAGAGTGCGCAATTCTGAAGACGCCCCCCCCTTGCGTCACCATCTTTACAAGCTATATGAGTCTTTTCCTGAACCGATGATGCGATAGCCCACCTCTCCCTTACCCCGCGTGTGCAAACTCCCACAACAATGGCATCGTACAGAGTAGTTGCGTTCGTGTTACAGAAGCTATTGAGCTTGATCAGGCTTTTACAGCTAAATGTACTACCACCATCGACAACATTTACATTTACAACAGATTGACATCTCCCAACAGATTGACATGTCCCTTAATCCGCATGCAAACCCAGCCAACAAAAAAAAACATGATACATATATGTCTTATATGTCTTATATGTCCTGGCTAGAAGTGTTTATTAAACACCGGGAGGCTACTGTGATGAAATACACGTTACTAGCTAGAGATTAGCGTCACATAGTGGGCCCTTTTCTGAAAACCCAAGTAGTAGCCAAGCACATACTGTTCCATAGCATATGCCTTCAGTTGATCATGATAGAAAGAAAGCAATACGCTTGGACCAGCACTCTCAGATTTTGGTAGATTTAATCGCAGCCTGAAACAAACATGTTTCGGAACTGTAATGTTCCTTCTTCAGTGTTGATGGCTCAACACTGAAGAAGGAACATTACAGTTCCGAAACATGTTTGTTTCAGGCTGCGATTAAATCTACCAAAATCTGAGAGTGCTGGTCCAAGCGTATTGCTTTCTTTCTATTATACTCGACGGGATTTCAGCACCCAGTGTTATAATTTGTGAGCGCAGTCTATCTTGACTTTTCAGTTGATCATGACAAATCCTCTCTTACCTTGATGATTAAAAAGCCTCCATAATTTAGTAAATAGTATTCCCATTGCTGGTGAACTGTAGCCAGCCAGCTAGCGTTGATGCTATTCAATGCTATCAACATTAGCTAAATAGCTAACCAACTAAATACAAAATACAGTGGTATCCCAAGTAAGTAAGTCATCCTGAGGTAACGTTAAATACAGACAACGTTTGCTAGTCGAAAGGACTGGACACAGGGACAAGTTAAACATCAATCAATTAATTTATTCCAACAGGTAGTTTGAGCTGCATGTGAGCCGCGGTTTCTTTCTCTCCTTGAAAAGCACACAACCGGCCGGCACAAGTTATCGAAAACAACGACAACACTTCCGGTCGGGGGTTTTCAAAATAAAAGAGCGACGTCTAAAACAGGAAAGACATTTATTTTGTAAATTTGTGGCACGCACTTATTTCTTTTTATTATTATAATTTTCTTTAATCCTCTTTTTCTCCGCCTGATTTTCAATTTTTTTATCCCCATCCCAATTGAGTCGTTATGCCAATTCCCCCCCTCCCTTACCTGGTTGTTGCGCGCATGTTCCTCCTACTGGTCGGTACAAGGGAACCCTGAAGTCCATCACACGCTTCCTCCGACACATGTGGAGACAGCCAGTGACTCTCTTTTCACCTGGCAGCGAGGACTCTCATTAGTGAAGTGTAACGCGTGGGAGGTCACGCTGCCTTCACCATTTCCTGCCTTTCGCTGAGCAGGCGCCCAGACCTGACCTGTAGGCGTCGCTGTCCACAACGCCAGATTACCACGCACGACTTCCCTCCCCCTAACTCAGCCAAACGAGTTAGTATGACAACCGGCCCAAGCCGCAGGGCAATGCTGACTCCGGGAGTCAAGACCGCAGCCTCTTGCATTGGTGACGAGCGCAATCTCCGCTACGCCACCACACGCACTTATTTCTTGAGATGTTTTCGTTTTTACGGAAAACCTTTTTTAAATGAAAACTAAATGAAAACGAAAAAGATCAAAATCGTTTTCGTCTGGACAAGGCCTTAGTATATGCACGCACATACACACACACACATGCACACGCACATACACACACACACACACACACACACACACACACACACACACACACACACACACACACACACACACACACACACACACACACACACACACACACACACACACACACACACACACACACACACACACCCTCTAACTCCCTCTAACTCTTGTGTTTCTGTGCCAACAGGAGAAAGGGGAGACAGCTCTCCATCTAGCCGTCCTATTGGCTGACAGGACGTCGCTCCACATGCTGGACTTCCTGGTTCATAACTGGTACGCCAGGGCCCCGTTTCATGTACCTGGATAACTGAGTTAGCCGGATAACTTTAGCTGGATAACTGGGTTAGCCAGACTTTCGGGTTTCATGTACGTGGATTTTCCAGATCACCATGCCAACAGATCCAAAAGTTTGAGCCTGCTCGAAAGCAGAGTTCAAGTTCAAGTTAGCCCGATCACGCAGAGCCACGCCCCCGCAAAGAAGTGACAGCTCGTTTCCTGAAACTATTCCCACAGTCTACGATCTGCATTATACCATTCTGAATTACGTTTTTGTGCTCCATTCTTCCAGAGGGGGCTTTTGAAATGTAAAATAGACCCAAAATGCTGATATTAAATTCACTTTGTCCTAAATAATGCACGTTATATATACCGTGGCGACGGTGGCGCTCGCTCGTGCGATGTACACATGATGTGGTTATTTTAATTGTAACTGGGATTAAGATGTCTGATGAGATGCGCTGTTTGACGGATTTGAGAAATTGAATGAGCCGTTGACGTCACATTAATGAATGAGGATAAAGAGATAAACTTCATTCAAAACAAAGGATATTCTAAACACGGGTCTCTCGTTCATTAATGTATAAACAATGAATTTATCCCATCTGGCCCAGTGGCCCAGCGGTAGTGCTCAAGCCTCCCAATCCAGCGACCGGGGTTCAAATCTCTGTGTTTCCAATATGATTTTTTTGAATATAATATTAATGATTATACGCCAAAGTAGCCTGGTTTTAAGTTAAAATATTATAAATCTACATGCATTGAGGATGTCATTCTTTATATAGCTCTCAACGTGCACCAAATTGAATTATTCCTATATTGCAAAAAGTAGGAAAAGACTAGGGTCTTGAACCCGGGTCGTCCGTGTGAAAGTCAAAAGAAGAACCCGTTACACCACAGAGAAGATAAGTAAAAGATTGACTATACATCAATCAATGGGTAAGAGAGCCGTATCGTAATTCTGTATAACAGTTAACTAATAATTTTCGCTAGCAAGATCTCATTTGATTATTCAAACCAGCAGGCAAGTTTAAAGAAATATAATCTGATTGATTGAGGTAATGAGGGACTTAGAATTAGCCTATAGATAACGCATTTAACTTGTCGGCGAGGCGATTGAGCCGTATTGCAATCTGTCAATAAAGTCTTAAATCAATTAATCAATCAATGCCGTTGAGAATCAGGGTCTCTGCCATCGATACGTGCTGGCTTTTCACCTAAAACGGCCGCGCGCATTTAGCCTGACTCGCAAGTCTGGCTTGAGTTAACGAGACTGAATCCACCTTTGTGAAACAGGAAAATCCCGGCTTCGAACATCGGGTTAACTGAAGCTGGATAATGGACATCTTGATCGACTTAGTTGAACCACGTACATGAAACAGGGCAGGAGCTTGTTTACTGTCTATTGTTGTTGTTGTTGTTTACTGTCTGGTGGAGTTGTTTTTGTTGTTGTTTACTGTCTGGTGAAGCTGTTGTTTACTGTCTGGTGAAGCTGTTGTTGTTGTTTACTGTCTGGTGAAGCTGTTGTTGTTTACTGTCTGGTGAAGCTGTTGTTGTTTACTGTCTGGTGAAGCTGTTGTTGTTATTTACTGTCTGGTGAAGCTGTTGTTGTTGTTGTTGTTGTTGTTGTTGTTGTTGTTGTTGTTGTTTACTGTCTGGTGGAGCTGTTGTTGTTTACTGTCTGGTGAAGCTGTTGTTGTTTACTGTCTGGTGAAGCTGTTGTTTACTGTCTGGTGAAGCTGTTGTTGTTGTTTACTGTCTGGTGAAGCTGTTGTTGTTTACTGTCTGGTGAAGCTGTTGTTGTTGTTTACTGTCTGGTGAAGCTGTTGTTGTTTACTGTCTGGTGAAGCTGTTGTTGTTGTTGTTGTTTACTGTCTTGTGGAGCAGGGCCCCATTCCTCGTACGTGGCTAACTGAGTTAGCCCGATCATTTTCAGGATTACTTGACATAAGTCAGGCTTTTCGGTTCCACGAAGCAAGTTTGGCTAAATCACTATAGCAACACATCCATAAATTTGAACCTGCTCCAGCGCAGGCTAACTGAAGTTAGCTGGATAAGCTTGCCACTCCCTCAGAAAGAAATGGCAGCTTCCTTCCTCAGAGATCCCATTATACCATTCTGAATAATGTTTTTGTGCTTAGTTTTTTGCGAGCAGCCAGTTTAAAAAGTATTTCCCAGAGGACATTTAATTTCATTTCATTTAATTTCATTTTTATTTATTCGTACATGGAATTATTACAGTCCAACAGTACATAATTAACTCAATGACCGCCGGGAATTAGTCGGGCCCCGTTCTAGCACTGCCACGCTTTAACATCTTCCGCCCGTGACATAATGGTCATAAATCAATATTTCTGGACTGTTCTATAAAACTAGCGATTTTAATTTCAAACGTATTCAAGTATAAACATCATGAACATGTCACAACAGCATTTAGAATGTATATTATCATCAATATCGTCATGCATCCACTCAACTCATGGAAAATACAGCATCAGGCTATTGTTCTAAAAGTATCTAAAAGTATTGAACCGTTTTTAACAGCTGGGTGTGTGTGTGTGTGTGTGTGTGTGTGTGTGTGTGTGTGTGTGTGTGTGTGTGTGTGTGTGTGTGTGTGTGTGTGTGTGTGTGTGTGTGTGTGTGTGTGTGTGTGTGTGTGTGTGTGTGTGTGTGTGTGTGTGTGTGTGTGTGTGTGTGTGTGTGTGTGTGTGTGTGTGGTGTGTGTGTGTGTGTGTGTGTGTCCCAGCTCCAATGTGGATGTTCAGACGTCTCGAGGAAACACAGCCGTCCACTACTGCTGTCTTCACAACAAGACAGAATGTCTTAAACTGTTACTGAGAGCCAAGGCCAACACACACCTCAGTAAGACACACACACACACACACACACACACACACACACACACACACACACACACACACACACACACACACACACACACACACACACACACACACACACACACACACACACCTCAGTAAGATACAGTACACACACACACACAGACACACACCTCAGTAAGATACAGTACACACACACACACACACGCACCTCAGTAAGATATATACACACACACACACACACACACACACCTCAGTAAGATACAGTACACACACACACACACACACACACACACACCTCAGTAAGATACACACACACACACACACACGCCTCAGTAAGATACAGTACACACACACACACACACACACACACACACACACACACACACACACACACACACCTCAGTAAGATACACACACACACAGACACAAACACATTAGAAATTCCCCTACTCAGGGCCGCCTGGGAGAAATGCGAGGCCCTGTGCGAGATTTAACGCGAGCCCCCCCCCCCCCAAAAGGTTAAAAAAAAAAAAAAAAAAATTATATATATATATATTTTTTTTTTTTTTTTTTTTTTTTATACAGTCAACATATTCTTAAATAATAGCGCTGCCCGAGGCGGGGCATGATACAGTCAACATATAGCAAAAGAGAGAGCGAGAGAGAGCTCCCGTTCTACAGTCAATATACAGTGTACAGAGAGAGAGAGAGAGAGAGAGAGAGAGAGAGACACATTGGAAAGAAATTGAAATGCTATTTGGCCCTAAACAGAGTACACAGTGGCAGAATACCTGAGCACTGTGACTGAAGATCCTTGAGCACAGCCTAGCCATCGAGAAAGGCCGCCATAGGCAGACTGTGTGTGTTAGAAAGAGAGAGAGAGAGAGAGAGAGAGAGAACATGTGTGTTTGTCATGTGTGTGTGTGTTAGAGAGAGACTATAGCATGTATGAGAGATTCAAAAGGACAAAGATCAACAATCCAACAAGAAGAGCGTCTATACCAGAGAAACCAAAGCAGCAAGGAGCCAATGGCCGACATCAGCTAAATAGGCTAGCCAGGTACTGTGACACCAGGCCACGTGACACACAGCTTTGGCCAACGGCCCAACGCTACCCAAGCTACACAAACGACCATTCACACACAGCACATGTCGTATCTCCAAATGTTGTGAAGTAGCATATGTTTTGCCTGGAAAAAAACATCGTTATTAACAAAACATTCGGGAGGGGAAGGAAGGAAGAGTGGGGTAATGTCATGACATTTTACCTGCACGAGGAACACAGGTCTCCACGTTGACGAAAGGCCTCTCGCTGTCGGGACAAAGCTATGGCCAGAGCCTTGTCATGGTGCAGGCCCGACTACATCTTCTGTCAAAGATGATGTCGTAGTCAGAGTGCCAGGGCCTGCTATTCTCAAGGCTAACTGATAGCATCAAACGAACGTTCCCAGCTGACGCTAAACAGCTAACTGGCTAACAGTTAGCTCAATCAGGCACCTGGCTGCATGTAGTAGCCGCATAGCTTGCTTCTGCGTTAGCTAACAGCTAACAAGCTATGCGGCTACTGTCTACATACAGCCAGGTGCTCTCAGCAGGCACACACAGTTAGCTACTAGTAGTACTATATATTAGCTAGTCGACCAGTTTGGCTCCAGAAAGAGAGAAAGATAGATAGGTCAGGACAGGTCCACGGCGGGTATTTAATCATAGGTTGACTCACATAACGCAGTATCAATGAATGCGGCGCGGCCGGCGCCAATGGTGAAGTTGGAAGGAGACTTGGCCCACGGTGTAATTCTTCTTCTTCTTCTTCTTCGAGTACTTTCCGGCAGACTGGACACCTTTCGGCATATTGCTGCCTAACAGATTTATCTGCTCACAAGTTCTCTTCTCCTTCTTTTGAAAAGACATCCACTCGCCTCGCTCCTCTGAATAGCGCTGAATTATCTACCTCGTGTGTCTTCTTCTTCTATTTGGTATTACGGCGGTCGGCGGACGGGCCGGAAACACTATCCTAAAATCTGTAGAGCAGCAAATCCGCAGAAACCGGAAAACTGCAGTCTGCAGAGCCAGGAAGTCAGACACATTCTACAAACGTGTCTAATGTGAAATATATAAGCATATAAGCAAAACTAGATTTTAGGTCTGTGATGAAAAAGGGCCTCGCGGGAAGGGGGGCCTCGCAAAAAAATAAAAAAAAATAAAAAATAACAAAAAAAATAAATAAAAAATATTTTTTTTTTATTTTTTTTTTATTTTTTTTTTGCGAGGCCCCCCTTCCCGCGAGGCCCTGTGCGACCGCACTGCTCGCACACCCCCTGAGGCGGCCCTGCCCCTACTGATGATATTGCTTTAAGAAAAACAACAATAAATGATATAGCTGAAATACTTAAGATTGTGAGCAGAAGTGTTGTTGTTGTCGCTAGAGGAACTCAGGCCTCTGCTACGAAGATACAACCTGTTTCCAGCTTCCAATCACAATTCATAAAGTGGGCAGTGATGAACATACAGCTGTAAGTTAACACTTGACCACATGTCTGTAGTCTGTAGGCCTTTTTCACATTTGAAACGTCATCTGTGGCTTGGTAAGTCATATTGGCAATCCAATGTGTTTACCATTTCCTTGAAACTGGCTTTTTCAACTGTATGGATAGAAACCATTTCTTACCCAATGTACCCAACGTTAGTAACTGACTTGGTACAGTCTCGCCACCGTTGACTGTCTCCTATTTTATTATTATTATGTCGCATTTTTTTCCAATCTGAGCTCCTGTAGGGGCTGGTGTACCAACGGGAGACTCGGTTGATGAAATATGAATTCAGATCGCTAATAAAAAAATAAAACGATATTTGTCGTCGTGGGCACTCAATGGAGGGGCTGATAAAACGAGATATGTCATCCGTGGCACTGTCTGTCCGCTAATGTTGCACCGAAAACGACCAAAGCAAATTCCTTGTATGTGAAAACTACTTGGCAATAAAGACCTTTCTGATTCTGATTCTGATTCTGATTCTGATTCTGATTAGGCACATTTGCATTATTTTTGCTAAAGACATCTTTCCAAAGTTTTCTCAGGCTAGTTAGGCTACATGGGGTAATTATGTTAAGTACAGGATCAGAACGTAGGCTCACATGATGTTACTTTGTTTGATACAACATGAAGCAAGTGAGAAAGGAAACAGAGACTGACTATAGACTAGATCCATAAACAGATGCAGTTGCATATTTCAACATAATTCTGTTATCAGGGACACATGGGGGTTATTGTCATGGCCACATGTACAATACATATTGCCTAAGCCTAACACGCACACACACACACATACACAAACACACACCCACACACACACACACACACACACACACACACACACACACACACACGCTCGCACGCACGCACACACACACGCACAGAAACTTGTGCAAACTGTGCACACTATTGACAATTTGTCTGTGTGTGTGTTTTAGAGAACGAGCTGGGAGAGACGGCGCTGGATGTGTGTCGCAAGTTAAAACACAGCCTCTGTGAGGAACTGGTGAGTTGAAACTGATCTCCAGTCAGGTCAAAACATACACACACACACACACACGCACGCACGCATGCACTCACGCACGCACGCACGCACGTACACACACACACACACACACACACGCACGCATGCACGCACGCACACACACACACACACACACACACACACACACACACACACACACACACACTGTGTGTGTGCGTGTGTGCGCGTGTGTGTACAGTATGTGTGCGTGCGTGCATGCGTGCGTGTGTGTGTGTGTGCGTGTGTGCGTGAGTGCGCGTGTGTGTACAGTATGTGTATTAGTCAGTCAGTTGTTGTTTATGGTGTTTATAATATTGTTGTTGTTTTAGATCCAGCAGTTCTACTGTAATCGGTTCACCTGCATGTTGTCAGAATTATGATTATTAGATTAGATTAGATTAGATTAGTCATCATTAGTCATGTACAGTACAACAAAATGATGTTGGCATCTAACCAGCGTGCAAAGTACCAGTAAAGTGCAGAACAGTATACAGTTGTGTCAATATGTGGAGTATATGACAAAGCTACAGAGTAATATGCTAAGATAATGTATGTACAGTATTATTATATACAGTGGTATGAATACACAATGTTGTTGTTTATGTTATCATTGTTATTAACTCATTCAACGCCAGTCACGAGTAAAGTCGGGTTAACTCGCCAACCGTTCAGCGCCAATCGCAAGTAAAGTCGGGTTTGAATCGTTATTTCTTTTATTAGCGATATCCATTCATTTTCATCCATCCAGCCTGATGTTATCATTGGGAATGGGTCTGAGCTCGCAAAAGGGCAAATACCGCCGCCTACGCCTTCCAGCTGGAATTGCACTCTATTAGAAATGGTGTAGTTTCTTTTCAGGGCCGATCTGAGCCGTGCGGGCGGGGTTTAAATACTCAGACGAGGCAGGCCTTTACAACGATGGCATGGTACACTAACCCTGCCCGCCCGTTCATGTGTAACGCTCTGTAATGTGGGACGGACCTCCACAAGCAGTATTTGGAATGGCGATCAGATAATTGGATTATTTCTTTTGCAATACATCAGAGACCAGGTAAGGACTCTATATATAAAATCTTGCGTTGACCTGATATTTCTTTCTACCGCGATCAACGCTGTCTGTGTGTGTGTGTGTGGCTGTTTACCGTTGAGTGCAGGAGGTGGCGGGGGGAGCGCCCCACTACGAGGCCATTGCATGTATGCATAAGGAAGGATAATAATGATAATTTTCAGGAAGATTCGATATTCAGGCGAAAAATGACAACATGTTTAGTGTATTCCACTAAAGGGCTATTATCGCGTCTTTTCCTGGGATTACTAAGAATCACCAAAACTATACTCATATTCAAAACGGTATAAAACGGAAATGTACAGATGAAAAAACAATCTGTTTTGTACATGTTGACTGGAAGCAACTCACTGACAATCGACGGGTGTATTAGACCCATAGCTATAATATAAGATATATTTTAAGCACTCGCAAATCTCGCAGTCCCCCCATTGATTAAATCGATGGCGTACTAGCGCCCTCTGGCGCATTAAGCGATGGCGCAGAATGAGTTAACATTGTGGATATTGTGGTTGTTGTTGTCTAGATCCAGCAGTCCCAGTCTAACCAGTTCAACCTACATGTCCATGTGGAGTATGAATGGAGGCTTCGC
>NW_028169942.1:75000-78672 GCF_963971535.1 Notolepis coatsorum
GAACGGTACACACACACACCGCAAGAACAGTACGATACACACACTGTAACAACAGTGTACACACACATCATCATCATCAAGTTCAAGTTCTCAAGTTCAAGTTCTTTAATAGTTGTCATACAGAAGTACAGAATACTTTCATACAAAATGCTTCTTACTGTTACGCTCCAGAGACTGTGCTAGACAAGATAGTATCAAATAACATAATAACATAATATAGCATGAATTTAGAAGAAGAAAATGAGGTCACAGTGTTCGGTATAGACATATGTACAATGTTCTGAGTTACCATATAATATACAATACACAATACTATGCAGTGTACTAATGTACAGTACTATCTAGTGCAAAGCAGAAATGGGATGAGGTACAATTTTAGGTACAATTTACAGTAAGGTGTACGAGTTGTAGTGCAATCCTTCATCCATAAATATAAAGTGTGGGGAGTGGGTGCTACAGTGTGTTTGTTTAAAGTGGGTGTGTGCTATAAAGTGTGTGGAGTGGGTGCTACAGTGTGTTTGTTTAAAGTGAGTGTGTGCGTGTGGATGTGTGTGCTATGTGTGTTTGGTGGTTGTTGTTGTGTAGTGTTCATTCATTGTTCGTTTAGCAGCCTGATGGCCTGGGGATAGAAGCTACTTCTGAGTCTTTCTGTGCTCGCCTTGAGACTCCTGTATCGCTTGCCTGACGGCAGCAGTTCAAAGAGGCAGTTGTTCGGGTGGCTCGAGTCCTTAATAATTCTCTTAGCCTTCCCCTTGCAACGCTTGTAGTAAATGTTCTGGAGGGTGGGGAGCCCCCCTCCAATTGTGCGTTCGGCTGAACGTGTCACTCTTTGTAGTCTGCTTTGGTCTTTTGCAGTGCTATTCCCAAACCAGGAGGTGATGTTGCCGGTCAAGATGCTCTCTATTGTACATGAGTAGAAGTTCTTAAGGATCTTCTGGCTGACTTGGAACTTCCTTAGGCGCCTGAGGAAGTAGAGGCGTTGTCGTGCCTTCTTCACCACACTGTTAATGTGTGTGGTCCATGTCAAGTCCTCGGATATGTGGGCTCCGAGGTACTTGAAGCTGTTGACTCTCTCAACCGGTGCCCCGTCGATGCTGAGGGGGCTGTAGTCCTTGACCCCCGACCTCCTGAAGTCCACAATCATCTCCTTTGTTTTGCTGACGTTCAGGGAGAGGCTGTTTTCCTGGCACCATCCCGCCAGGACCTTGACCTCTTCCAGGTAGGCCCTCTCGTCGTTGGCAGAGATCAGGCCCACCACCACTGTGTCGTCAGCAAATTTGATGATTGTATTGCTACTCCGCTGAGCCACACAGTCGTGTGTGTACAGGGAGTAGAGGAGGGGACTCAGAACACAGCCCTGGGGGGCCCCTATGTTGAGGGTGATGGATGAGGAGGTGCAGTTGCCTGCTCTCACCACCTGGGGTCTGCCAGTCAGGAAGTCCAAGACCCACTGGCAGAGGTCATAGCCCAAGCCCAGGTCCCTGAGCTTGGCTATGAGTATGGAGGGGACTATGGTATTGAATGCCGAGCTGTAGTCGATGAATAGCATTCTCACATAGTTCCCCTGCCTCTTGTCCAGGTGTGATGCTGCTGTGTGCAGCACATGGGATATGGCGTCCTCCGTGGACCTGTTGGGGCGGTATGCAAATTGCAGGGGGTCCGTGTTGATGGGGAGGGAGGAGCAGATGTAGCCCTTTACTAGCTTCTCGAAGCACTTCATGGCTATGGAGGTGAGAGCTACAGGGCGGTAGTCGTTGAGGCAAGCAGGCTTGGATTTTTTGGGTACAGGGATAATAGTGGACTTCTTCAGGCAGGTGGGGATGACAGCCTGTTCTAAGGACAGGTTAAATATGTCAGTGAATACTGGGGCCAGTTGGTCGGCACAGACTTTTAGGACGCGGCCGGGGATGCCGTCTGGACCTGCTGCCTTCCTGATATTCACTTTTTTAAAGGTCCGCCTCATCATCATTATCATCATCATTATCATACATATATTATTTTCATACACATGCACACAAACACACATGCATAACCATCACACGTGGACATCCACTACTGTCTCAGTTATTATTATTATTATTATTATTATTATTATTATATTATTATTATTATTATTATTATTATTATTATTATTATTATTATTATTATTATTATTATTATTATTATTATTATTATTATTTGTGACACATCTATATGCCATAGTAATACTGTAATATTGTCAACTCTGTACTCTGTAACACTGTGTGTGTATTTATGTGTGTGTTTCTGTGTGTGTGTTTGTCTGTGTATTTCTGTGTGTGTGTGTGTGTGTGTGTTTCTGTGTGTGTGTGTGTGTGTGTGTGTGTGTGTGTGTTTCTGTGTGTGTGTGTGTGTGTGTGTGTGTGTGTGTGTGTGTGTGGTGTGTGTGTTTCTGTGTGTGTGTGTATGTGTGTGTGTGTGTGTGTGTGTGTGTGTGTGTGCGCATGTAGATTACGGGTTGCCATCCAGTCCCAGGGTGTATGGTGGTCCAGACTCGTCCTTCCAGAAGTGTGTGTGAGTATTACATTACAGAGGAGGGCGTGGAGGTGAGGGTGTCTCAGGAGGTAGAGCAGTCGTCTGCTAATCTGAAGGTTCCCGGTTCCATACCGGCTCCTCCTTGAGCAACTTGCAATGGGCCTGGTCTACAAGATACACTACACGACCAAGGTACCCATGTACATGTCAAAATACTTCCCAAAGGTCAGTGAATACCACGACCACAACACCAGAGGGAGTTCCACAAATCATGTTAAACCCAGATTCGGCTCAAACAAGGGACTAAACACGTTTCGCAATTATGCCACATCAATGTGGAACGCCCTACCCAAAGCTGTAAAGGAATGTGAATCACTACCCACTTTCAAAAACACTGCAATTCGAAACTGGACCCTGTAAATGTCCTAACACAACCCCCCCCCCCCCCCCCCCCCAATGTACAGTAAATGACCAAGTATGGTCTTGTCAATATTCCAATGTACAGTTTTGCTTGTTCAGTTGTACAGTGTCCCCCACCCACCCCTCCAACAAATAGCAACAAAGAAGCACAATTAAAGATGTTATGTAACATTCGTATGTAGAATAATAATTTAAAGGTGCTATAGATAACATTTCTATGTAGAGTAATCATTTAAAGGTGCTATAATAATAATAATATATTTTTAAATAATTCATTTATTTTGTATAACGCTTTTCAAAGACCCAAAGTCGCTGACAATAGGCAAAAAATAAACAAAGAAAACAAAGAAACATAGAACCACAGGGAAACGGAGGACAATAAGTATACACAGGAACATAAAACCACAAGTAACGGATAACAAATACGGGGGTGAGTAGGGGAGACAGTCGGGAGGAGAGTAAGGGAAAACCAAGGGGGTGGGGGGGGGGGGGGGGGGGGCAGGAGAGGAAAGAACGTGGGGCAGGGGGAAATGGTGGCGAGTTGGAGGATGGTGGTTATGGGTAAGGAAGGTTGAATGCTTGGGAGAACAGGTAGGTTTTGAGTCTGGATTTGAAGGTGGAGAGTGAGGGAGAGTCTCTGATGGTCTGAGGGAGGGAGTTCCAGAGTCGGGGTGCAGCTCGTGAGAATGCTCGGTCACCAAAACTTTTGAGTTTGGATGACGGGACAGTGAGGGAAGCAGTGGAAGAGGACCGGAGGTC
>NW_028169941.1:0-5000 GCF_963971535.1 Notolepis coatsorum
CGACGCCGCCAATGCACAGCGCGAAGCAGAGCGCGACGCCGCCAATGCGAAGCGCGACCGGCTGCAGGCGCAGATGATAGAACAATTGATCGCCAGGGCGACACCCCCTCTCTCCGCACGGAGCTCCCGGAGATCATCACGACAAGGGTCTAGGACAAAGCTACCCGGGACCCGGCCAACAGGAGGAACCTGTCTACGTCTCCGAGCCCCCTCCCCGACCGGTCCATACGAGACCCAGCCAACGGGAAGAACCGGCCTACGTCGCCGAGAGACGAACTAGAAGACTCCAGGACCTAGAAGAGGAAGAGGAGGAATATCAAGCCCACCAGCACGAACGTACTCTGGACCAGGAGGCCCAGTACAGCCCCGACTTCAGCCCCGAGTCACTGCACTACAAACCCCCGACCCAACTCACGGGTGAGTTTGACGTACAGTCAGCACCGAGGAACAGCACCTGGGGACCCGGCCTCTGGTACCCACCAAGTACTAACCCACGACCACACGTACGGGGAGACTCGCCCAGGAGGCCTCTTCCCCTACGCTCACCAATGTACCAGCCATCCATGGCATCGTACCTTGGCACACCGACGTTCCCAGACTTTACGCGCGAGGACAGAGCACAGTACACGGAATTACGCATGTGTTTGGAGACTATGATGTCCGATGTCCCCGACGAGTCGTACAAATATGCCATCCTCCTCAAGCATCTCAAGGTGCCCAGAGCGCATAACATAGCGCTGGCATATTCCAACTCAAGCACCCCATACTCCGCGGCTCTGGTGGCCCTCGACCAGCATTATGGACGCATATGGGATTACGTGATCCAAGAAATACGGGATATCGACCGCCTCCCCCCAGCCAAAGACAATAGAGCACTGGATGACCTCTCTATCAAGGTACAATCCCTCGTGGGGATGCTGGGGTCCCAAAAGGAGAAGGGGAGATATGAACTGTATGCAAATTCTAATGTGGAGCGAATACTGGAGAAGCTCCCTCCAGCCCGCCAAGAGCGTTTTCGGCGGCAGAGAGACCACCGTGACCCCAACGGCCCAGAGCCATCCCTCCTAGACCTGGCCGCTTTCCTCGCAAGGGAAGTTAGCAGCCTACGACTGGACACATTCGTGTGGAGTGGATCTAGCCCAAGAGATGGACCTCAGAGGTCCAACGATAACCGCCGGTCAGTGACAGTTATGCACCAGGCCGAGTCAGTGCCGCAGCACAAGAACCACAGCACCCCCCAGACCAAGGGAAAGTGGAAGATTGTATGCCAGTACTGTGAAAATGAACATTGGCTGTCTCAATGTGACACCTTCAAGAAGCTGACCGCTGACGAGGTGAGTCAGTGGATCAAAGCCAACCGCCGCTGCTTCCGCTGCGTGCGCAGCCATATGGCAGCTGAGTGCCGCCTAAAGAAAAGATGCAGCACGTGCGACGGCGCCCACTTGGAGGACCTACACGACAGCAACAAGAAGAAACCCGTACCCCCAAGCAGCTCGAGAGTGAACGTCATGTACATAGACCCTGCGAAGAGCGGGAGCTCCCGAGTGCTCTTGAAGGTGGTCCGAGTGATCTTAAGCTACGAGGACAAGGTCATGGACACTTACGCCGTCCTAGACGATGGGTCAGAAAAGACTCTCCTCCTCGCATCCGCCGCAGCCCGGCTGGGTCTGCGGGGGAGCGAAGAAAGAATGACAATCCGTACCATTAGAAGAGACCTGAAGACCATAAAGGGTGAAAATGTCTCCTTCACGATAGCAGCGGTCGGGCAGCCCGAGAAGCAGTATAGCATCACTAACGCCTTCACCAGCCACGACATAGGCCTGTCACAGTACACCTACCCCATCCCAAAGCTGATGGAGAAATACGTGCACCTACGTCAACTACCTATACCGCTCATCGACGACGCCACCCCGACCCTGCTCATAGGATCCGACCACGCACACCTCATCGTCCCAACGGACCGGGTCCACATCGGGCCCAGAGGCTGTCCAGCAGCGGTCGAGACCCGCCTGGGTTGGACACTACAAGGCCCCCTCTCCGGGTCTTCCAACCGACCGACAGCCACTCGCTGTCTCTACACGAGGATAAACGAAGAAGACACCACCCTCTTGCAGCACGTCGAGAGGCTATGGACATTAGACGCGATGCCCTTTAAGAATGAAAAGAAACTTGTTCGCTCAAAGGAAGACACTTATGCCATAGCCCTCCTCGAGCAGAAGACAAAGAGAGTCGAGGTCAACGGAGTGATGAGATACGCAACTCCACTCTTGAGGCGAGAGGGTATGCCCACCCTCCACGCCTCAAAAGAAGCGACAGAGCGATATCTACTGAACACAGAGCGGCGTCTAGCCAAAGACCCCACTCAAGCCACTGTGTACCGCGCTGAGATCGACAAGCTGATCACAGCGGGACACATAAAGAAAATTGACATTCAAGAGGCCGACCAGACGATTGAATCCTGGTACGTGCCCCACCACAAGGTCCACCACAACGGCAAGGATCGCATTGTATTCAACTGCAGCTACCAGATCGGACTACAGAATCTGAATAAAGAACTCTTGCCCGGCCCGACACTCGGCCCCTCTCTCCTCGGCGTACTACTACGCTTCCGCCAAGACAAGGTGGCCATCAGCGGCGACATCAAAGGGATGTTCCTGCAGGTGCGACTAGTGGAGGAGGACAAGCCCTTGCTGCGGTTCCTATGGAGAGAGAGGTTCAAAGATGAGCAACCATCCATCTACCAATGGGAGGTCCTCCCCTTCGGAACCACATGCAGCCCATGCTGTGCTACGTTCGCACTGCAAAAACATGTGACAGAAGACCCTGAAGCTGACGAGGAGGTCAGACAAAGTGTAGAGAGGAGTTTCTACGTGGACAACTGTCTGCAAAGCGTCTCGACGCCAGAAGAAGCCGAAGCCCTCCTGCTCAAGCTCCGCGCCTCACTGATCAAAGGCGGCTTTGATCTCCGGCAGTGGGCCAGCAGTGACCCTCAAGTACTTCGCAGCCTCTCCCCAGAGACAAAGGCAGCAAGCAGCGAGACCTGGATGGCGACCACCCCAGGTGAAGCACAGGAAATGACATTGGGCCTAGTCTGGCGCTTCAAAACAGACTCGCTCCATTACAAATACACACCCCTGACCACGGAGCAGGGAAGGTCGACCCCTCTACCGACCACCAGACGGAGCGTATACAGAACACTTGCAAGTCAATACGACCCGCTGGGGTGTATCCTACCTTACACCACTCGGGCGAAAATGATTGTACGAGAGCTGTGGGACAAGGAACAGGGCTGGGACGACCCCATACCCGACCACCTAGCTTCCACCTGGAGAGAGTGGGAGAGAGAACTCAGCTCGCTCCAAAATGTGAACATACGCCGGAGCTACTTCCCACCCACAGTGCGGCTGGAGACGTGCCAGATGGACCTGCACGTCTTCAGCGACGCCTCGGAAGTGGCCTACGGTTCGGTGGCTTACTTGCGGGCCCGAGAGGAGGGAGGAGAAATACACACAGCCTTCATCCTGGCTCGCTCAAGGATAGCCCCCCACAAGCAACAATTGATCCCGCGTCTAGAGCTCTGCGCAGCTCTGGTAGGCGCGCAACTCGCCACGTTAATCCAACGTGAACTCACCATCCCGGTGCAAAGAACAATCTTGTGGTCAGACTCCATGACCGTACTCACATGGATCCAGTCCGATTCTTGTAGATACAAGGTCTTCGTGGGAGTCAGAATCACAGAGATTCAAGACCTGGTAGGATCAGCGTGCTGGAGGTACGTGGACACGAAACAGAACCCAGCCGATGTCATCACACGGGGGATGTCCCTAGATGACCTCACACATCACAATATCTACAGTGACGGTCCTGAGTTCCTCAAGCTCCCGGAGGAAGAGTGGCCTACCCCCACCCCTTGGGAGGCTAGTCAAGAGGAGGCAGAGATCAAGAAATCTATGTTCTGTGGGTTGACGCACACCCCAGTCCCCACTGACCCTAACATAGATGACTGCCTCACCTTTGAGAGTGCGCAGCTAAAGACATTCCTGTGGCACCACTCTGAGGTTCCCCCCACTACCGACATTGACGCATCGAACTACGCAGAGGCAGAACTCCTTCTGCTACAGCGAGCCCAAAGAGACTCGTTCCCCGACGAGCTAGACTGCCTGCAGGGAACAAAGCCAATCCCGTCAGACAGCAGACTGCTCCACTTGGCCCCCGAGCGCGACACCCATGGCCTCATCAGGGTGGGTGGTCGTCTGAGACGGGCCCCGGACTTAACGGATGACGTCAAGTTTCCTATAGTCCTCAACCGCCGACACAAGGTCACTGAGCTCATCATAAAGAAATACGACGAGGATGTGCACCACGCTGGGGCAGAGAGAGTCTTCGCTGAGATCCGACGTCGCTATTGGATACTGAATGGAAGAGAAGCAGTACGTCGCTTCCAGCGGACTCGTCTAGACTGTCGCAAGTGGCGAGCACAACGCCCTCGAGTACGTCTCAAGTGATGTAGCAGATGTCGACCCAGTCACCCCCAACACTCTCTTGATGGGGCGGCTGGACCCCGTGCTTCCACAGACGGTGTACAGACCCGAAGAAGCGAACGGCCGAAGAATGTGGAGGTACAGTCAAATATTGGCTGACAAGTTTTGGAACAGTTTCCTCCTCCACTACCTACCGTCTCTCCAAACCCGCCAGAAATGGGTAAAGGATAGAGACAACTTACAAGTGGACACAGTCGTTATGATCATAGACCAGTCACTACCCCGAGCTATGTGGCCGGCCGGCCGCGTAAGCAAAGTGATCACTGGTGCCGACGGAAAGGTCAGAGCGGCAGAAGTTATTGTCCAGGGGCGGACCTACACCCGACCCGTGGCGAGGCTGATAGAGTTGCCGAGGCTCCCTGACTCCCCTGATGACGATCATGACCCACTGACTTTGTAGATTGCCCTACTCCCCACAACAGACATTGAGCAGTTGACTGGACTATTAATCTGTCTCCT
>NW_028169941.1:10000-61000 GCF_963971535.1 Notolepis coatsorum
TATTACACACTATTACACTATTACACTATTACACTATTATACTATTACACACTATTACACTATTACACACTATTACACTATTACACACTATTACACACTATTACACACTATTACACTATTACACTATTACACACTATTACACTATTACACTATTACACTATTACACACTATTACACTATTACACACTATTACACTATTACACACTATTACACTATTACACACTATTACACTATTACACTATTACACACTATTACACTATTACACTATTACACTATTACACACTATTACACTATTACACACTATTACACTATTACACACTATTACACTATTACACACTATTACACTATTACACACTATTACACTATTACACTATTACACACTATTACACTATTACACACTATTACACTATTACACTATTACACACTATTACACTATTACACACTATTACACTATTACACTATTACACACTATTACACTATTAGACACTATTACACTATTAGACACTATTACACTATTACACACTATTACACTATTACACTATTACACACTATTACACTATTACACACTATTACACTATTACACTATTACACACTATTACACTATTACACACTATTACACTATTACACTATTACACAATATTACACTATTACACACTATTACACTATTACACTATTACACACTATTACACACTATTACACTATTACACTATTACACACTATTACACTATTACACACTATTACACTATTACACACTATTACACTATTACACCGAGTACAATGGCACAATCCGCAAGTCTCTACGACAAACGGTTCAAGAGATACACTGAGGGGGTGTGGCCTAAGGGGGCGTGGTCTAAGGATCGGGGGAGTGGTCAACATCGACCAATGAAAGGTGGTCAACATCGACCAATGGCACAATCCCCAAGTCTCTACGACAAACGGTTCAAGAGTTACACTGAGGGGGTGTGGCATAAGGGGGCGTGGTCTAATGATCGGGGGAGTGGTCAACATCGACCAATGAAAGGTGGTCAACAGGGGGAGTGGTCAACATCGACCAATGAAAGGTGGTCAACATCGACTAATGGCACAATCCGCAAGTCTCTACGACAAACGGTTCAAGAGATACACTGAGGGGGTGTGGCCTAAGGGGGCGTGGTCTAAGGATATTACACTATTACACACTATTACACACTATTACACACTATTACACTATTACACTATTACACACTATTACACTATTACACTATTACACTATTACACACTATTACACTATTACACACTATTACACTATTACACACTATTACACTATTACACTATTACACACTATTACACTATTACACTATTACACTATTACACACTATTACACTATTACACACTATTACACTATTACACACTATTACACTATTACACACTATTACACTATTACACACTATTACACTATTACACTATTACACACTATTACACTATTACACACTATTACACTATTACACTATTACACACTATTACACTATTACACACTATTACACTATTACACTATTACACACTATTACACTATTAGACACTATTACACTATTAGACACTATTACACTATTACACACTATTACACTATTACACTATTACACACTATTACACACTATTACACTATTACACACTATTACACTATTACACTATTACACACTATTACACTATTACACACTATTACACTATTACACTATTACACAATATTACACTATTACACACTATTACACTATTACACACTATTACACACTATTACACTATTACACTATTACACACTATTACACTATTACACACTATTACACTATTACACCGAGTACAATGGCACAATCCGCAAGTCTCTACGACAAACGGTTCAAGAGATACACTGAGGGGGTGTGGCCTAAGGGGGCGTGGTCTAAGGATCGGGGGAGTGGTCAACATCGACCAATGAAAGGTGGTCAACATCGACCAATGGCACAATCCCCAAGTCTCTACGACAAACGGTTCAAGAGATACACTGAGGGGGTGTGGCCTAAGGGGGCGTGGTCTAAGGATCGGGGGAGTGGTCAACATCGACCAATGAAAGGTGGTCAACAGGGGGAGTGGTCAACATCGACCAATGAAAGGTGGTCAACATCGACTAATGGCACAATCCGCAAGTCTCTACGACAAACGGTTCAAGAGATACACTGAGGGGGTGTGGCCTAAGGGGGCGTGGTCTAAGGATCGGGGGAGTGGTCAACATCGACCAATGAAAGGGGGTCAACATGGACCAATGAAAAATGAAAGAGGATATCCCTACTGAGTACAATGACACAACCCACAAGACAGAGGGCGCTGTCAGCAATTCAGTAGTGCAACACAGTGATGGCCAATGATGGGTTAAGTGGATGATGTCATTGGCAGCTCAGCCACGAGCCACACAGCTGAACCAATCATGAGTGAGCCATGAGCCACACAGGTGAAGCAATCACTATGACTTGCATATTTTCTATCTAATGCATTTCTATGGAGGCAGATGCATGACTGCATTGTCACATTGATTAAAAGAAAACTATAAGAGATGAAGCGTTGTGACGCGCACATGAGCACTACAACGAGTAGGCGAAGGGTTGTGCGCGATATTGTGACATTCGTGCGATATTGTGGCACTCCTTCGGCGATCGGAACAGAAGGCTAAAAAATTTTGTGAAAAATGTGATTTCTAGAGTGCGATTGCATGGCGGTCAATGGGGAGGAGAACCTTCAAACAAATGGTCGTCAGTTGAGATAGAAATGTCCAATTCCATTTATTTTTCTTTTGTGAGCGGGTTGACAGCCGTGTCATCGTTTTGATGTGTTTGTTTTATTTCTACGTCCAAAATTGAGATCACACTCGCAATTCACCCAAGGTAGGGGGAAAAAGATTATTTCAGCTGCTACACTCTAAAATGCAATGCATTCCCAATGGGACCGATATTTTACCGTTTAAAGTCGATTCGTAGCCAGACGGTGCGGTGAAACTTTACGAGTTCGGAGACCGGTGTTGCCATAGGCAAGCCGCTCGTTTTGATACCTTTCACGTGTATGGGGCGCGAACGCTTACGTGTTGCAAAGTGTTTGCAAAATCGGTGGAATAAAGAATAATAAATAACTAGACAATTCCGCGCGGGGGGAAATTGTGAAAGTGTGGGTGACGCCTGTGCACCGCCGGCCAACGGGGGAGAGGGTCTCTCGCGAGTCTCTATGACAAACGGTTCAAAGGATACAAAAAGGGGGCGCGGCCTAAGGATCGGGGGAGTGGTCAACATAGACCAATCAAAGAGGATATCCCTACTGTGTAGTGCAATGACACTCTCTCTGCAATGATTCTCTTTCTAATTTCATGGCCGTCAAGATCTATATGACTACAGATGTGATTTTATTAACTATAACACAAACTCCCTTTCGTGTTGTATTATTTAATACTCACCCTTTCTCATGGCACCATGTGTCCAAGAAGTGGCAGATCAAAGGTCTCTTCTCACTCAACAATTACTGAACCCCAGGATGCGTCAGTCACCATACACCGGCTGTTTCCATCATCTGCAAAAGCAACGCAAAACATCTCTGATCAGTGCTGCATAGTCAATTCAAGGTGCATCACGATTGCATTACCACAATTACATTATCACAAGTAGCTTTTATACAATGCGGATGTAGCCAAAGGATAAGATTTCAATTCTCCTTACCTAAACCAGTTGGATATGCAGACTTGTTTTGATGTTGACGTCTGTCATCACATAGCTACTGAACTTGGCACCGTGCCCTAAATTCACATAAACATATTTGTAATTAAAGAGTTTTGTTGCTGTTGTTAGTCTGACCTCTCACCTGGGACTAGTACAGCAAGGTAGAACCTTTGAGGATCTGCTCATGCTGGCATAGTACTCAGGATCATTGGGGCACACAAGCTTTCCCACCACGCCAAGGTCACAGCAAAAGGGAAAGAACTAGAGATGCACCGAAAATTCGGCTACCGAAAATTATCGGCCGACAATGGTTAAAAAGGCTCTTTCGGCTCATACTACACTACACGTATGAACTCGACATAACGTTAACGTTACTCCGTTTAAATGAAGTGTTTAATTAGCAGCAATCTGTTGTTGAAAATGTATTATCGTTAAACCGGAAATGGAAATGCGAGGACAGGAAGTCGTCATCAATCGTTGTAGTCTTTTAGTCTTAACAGTCTGGAATTAATGTATGCATTCAAAAGTGCTGAATAAATGTTTTATGGGCCCATAGTGATTATTAATATTATTTAAGTTAAGTTTAGCCATAATCATGTATTTTGCCATAATCAGGTAGCTAAAAAAAAAATATATATATATATATATTTATATTAATCATTTTCGGCCTTTCGGCATTCGGTTTTCGGCCAACTGTTTCCTATTTTCGGTATCGGTTTCGGCCAAGAATTTCCCATTCGGTGCATCCGTAGAAAGAACTAACTCAAACAGTCCACTCAGGTACATTCCACTCGAGGCAGTTTATACGAGTGGCAGAGATGAGTGTTCGACTAGGCTTAATCAAACCATGACGTCTTTAATTTTTTACGCCAAACGGATATTTAGTTACATTTTTATTAGAGGTCATGCAAAGCTCGATCTCTCGGTGGCGAGGAGTAACGCGTGGGAGGCTCACGCTGCCCCGACACTTCCTGATTCTACTGCGCAGGCGCACCAACCGACCTGTAGGAGTCGCTGTCCACAACGCCCAATCCCCACCCATCAGTTTCCCACCCCCTAATACGGCCAATGTGTATTAGTACGAACGACCAGCTAAACTGAAAGCAAATGTGGAGCGCTGGGCTCGAACAGGCAAGCCCAGCGTCTCCAGATTCCGTGGCAAGCGCCTTGCCCACTACGCCATGTAGCCGCCTTCCATCTCATATTTTTTTTTTATTTATTATTATATATATATATTTAACAAACATAAACAAACATGTTTTTTTTTTTTTTTTTTTTTTTTTACAAACATATAAACAAGCATGACAACACATGATAAGATATACAAGCATTGGGGCACACAAGCACACAAGCTTTCCCACCACGCCAAGGTCACAGCAAAAGGGAAAGAACTAACAGTCCACTCAGGTACATTCTTTGTTTGGCTAGGCTTATCCAAAGTTTATATTAACACAACAGAACAGAATGAGAGAGAGAGAGAGAGACCACGGCAGCTTTATATGAACACAACAGAATGAGAGCGAGAGAGAAGTTGATGATAACCTGTACTTTTATAAGAGAAAGAAGGGAGGTTATAATCGTAATAATTTTGACTACGGAACACATTTTGTTCGTTTTGTAGATCTATTAATAGATCCATCTGATTGATGATAACCTGTACTTTTATAAGAGAAAGAAGGGAGGTTATAATCGTAATAATTTTGACTACGGAACACAGTTTGTTCGTTTTGTAGATCTATTAATAGATCCATCTGATTGATGATAACCTGTACTTTTATAAGAGAAAGAAGGGAGGTTATAATCGTAATAATTTTGACTACGGAACACATTTTGTTCGTTTTGTAGATCTATTAATAGATCCATCTGATTGATGATAACCTGTACTTTTATAAGAGAAAGAAGGGAGGTTATAATCGTAATAATTTTGACTACGGAACACATTTTGTTCGTTTTGTAGATCTATTAATAGATCCATCTGATTGATGATAACCTGTACTTTTATAAGAGAAAGAAGGGAGGTTATAATCGTAATAATTTTGACTACGGAACACATTTTGTTCGTTTTGTAGATCTATTAATAGATCCATCTATTTAAACGTGACGAACGGGGTATTTCGGGGGGGCCGTCCGGTCCCTGCGCGGTGTACTTTTTTCTTCGTGTACTTTTTTCAACAACCACAGTGGTTTCAGCCAAAACCACTGCACCCACCACAAGTTCACAGACTACAATCACTCCCGACACCAACCACAACCACAATGGCTACATGGAATGACGCAAAGTTCTAAGTAGAGCTCAAAATACAGTATACAGGATTGTGGTAACTCCAATATGTGCGTAATACTCCAGACTGTAGACATTGCTGCGGTCTTGAAGTGTAAATGTGATCCAACAATGTGGTCTTGTCAGTGGTGGCTTCTCGGACCAGTTGGGTATATCCTCTGCTGTTAAACAGTTCAGATATGGGCTTCCTTGATCCGGAAAGTAGATCCTCATTAAAATCTCCACAGACTACGACTGGCTGATGATTCATAATTTCCAAAGTGTCCAAAAGCGCCTGCAGTTTTGGTATGAATTGGCAAGGACTGTAATCTGGTGGTCTGTACACGGCAGCGATTAAAGCTTTGACAGGGGCCTCAACCTTCACAACGACACACTCCAGGTCAGTCACATTTTGCAGGAAATGCCTTTCAAATGCCTGGCAATGGTCCCTCACGTAGACGGCGACACCACCGCCCGCTCTTTTTGCCAACCGAGGAAGGTTTGTGTACGACTCATGTCTGTTGCGTTTGAACATGGTGTACCCTTCCAACTGCAGACTGTCGGCAACAAAAGAGCCAGAGAGGTGAGTTTCGGTGAGGCACAGAACATCGGCAAGTGGCAACTCGTGATGCCGTTTGGTATCCTGGATATGAGCCGGTAATCCTTCCGTGTTGTGGTGGACAATTGTTAATATTTGGCCATTTTCTTTTGGCTGTACATAATTTAATAGTGGCATAACCGTGTCAAACGAGGCTTTCCTCATCGACTCCAATGAAGCGGTGATTGCAGGATCAGCAAATATCTGTCTCTCATTGAAGTCGATGATGTGAAGTCCTTGCAGTGAAGTCGTTCTACTCAGAGCAACGTAGGCCATGCCTGGTGCAAAGATACGTTTCAATGAAACCACGGCAGATTGTGTCGTCATGCCTTGGACTTTATGAACGGTGCATGCGTAAGCCAGCTTGATGGGGAACTGCCTGCGAGTCACTTTCTTGAATTTCAGCCTTTCCTCTGCCCTCTCGATGTAGACCAAGTTGTCACCACGACCAGATGTCCTTTGGCGGCATCTCTGTCCTGTATCTGCATTGTCCAGCACAAGCCCAAGCATGGTCACCTCAGTAGCACCGTTGGCCGTCTGGGTGACTATTCGACCAATCGTGCCAAATGTTCCATTGACTAGCCCATCTTCAACGTCGACGTTCCGCATGATCATGACACAGGCACCCTCGGCAACTTGAAGTATGTCTAGCAGATCGCTTTTATCTCCCTTACGCGGCCTTTCTAGTCTGTCCATCTCACCCGTCATTGGATCTCTCGTGTAATCCTGTGCATCTATCTGGGTGATGTGGGAATGGAGAGCAGACAAAGTAGCGGCATTGTGCTTGGCAACCTCTTTGTTGGTTGCAAAGATGTGCATGACATCCTTAGGGCAATGGGCGGGGTTACGCACAGCCCGAACAAGCAGAGCTTTGTCCATGTGGCTTATCGGATGCGTCTTTTCCCTGACTCTGATTCTGTTCAGAAGCTCCGCAAATGGAAGGTCGTCTCTCTGTCGCATGATCTCGGTCAACGTGATCATCTCAAAGTGGCATTGCCAGAGGTCGATCGTGGCCTCCTCAAGTACGCAGAGCGGTTTGTTTTTCCCCAATGGGGGGAGCTGATAGAAATCGCCCAGCGCTATTACACACATGCCACCGAACGGTTTCTTATTGCCTTTGATTTGTTGCAGTCTCCAGTCGACGTAGGCAAACAGTTGCTTGGAAATCATTGAAACCTCATCGATGATGATGATCTCTGCATCCGACAGCTTTCCCCGCAGCACATCCAAGGTATTTCCTAGTCCTTGGTAGGGTGGCTGTAGGCTTCTTGGCAACTTCAAGAGCGAATGCAAAGTGTTACCAGAGATGTTGAAAGCTGCCGTGCCTGTAAATGCAGCCAGTATAACGGTTGGCATGGATATGTCATCATCATACAGTCTGGGGAGTTGCCGGAGTATCCTTGTTGCCTCACCGTGGATGCACTTTATGAGGTGGGATTTCCCAGTGCCAGCACCACCGGTGACAAAGTAGAAGAACTGTTGGGGGGTTTGCTCATGTTGTTGCACGCGGTCAATACACCAATCGCGAACAGAGTAAAAGATGGATGCTTGTGCCCGGTTGAGGTTCTGACACATTGTGCGCAGAAAATCGGGGCTCATCTGGGGAGCGTCCATGACTGGAATAACTCCACCAATGTACGCCGGTACATCATCTTGTTCCTCCTCATGCAGCTGAGCGTCACTTCGCTCAGCCATGCATTCCAACTGGACCACCTCACTCTCGGGGTCAAATCTGCCCCATGCATCCTCGATAGGACCATCCTTGATGAACTTGTCCATAGCTTTCTCCATCACTTTACTGTGTTTCTCAAACTTCTCTCTGTTGAGTTTAACAAATTCTGAGACTTTGACCATGTCGTGGATCCCGGGTATCGTCACCCAGGCCTGGTCGTGAAACGCTTTGTGTGTGGGTAAAAGGTCGGTTTTCAGTTTGGACACGTCACGATGGGGGAGGTACAGTTTAAGCCAATTGCCGTAGAATTTCTCTGGCTCCTTCTTCTGAGAAAAGTGACCGTATCTGATAATTGCAGGTTTCCCCCTCGTGCGTTTCTGAATGATGCCCATGTCGTTTAACAGCCTATGGCAATTTCCGCTGGTCCCCTGCTCACGGTAGAGCACTCTGTAGTGGGATGTGAAAATGGCAAGGCACATGGGTTCAAACTCCAGTGTTCGTGGTCTGGCTCTGTATCTGTCGGGAATACCCGTCATCCATACGTTCTCGTCATCCTCTGGTCTGTACTGAAGCTGGCTGAGCGGGAGACTCATTTTCAGTCCATTCTCATCAGTTTGTAGGAACAAAACCTGACGTGAGCATTTTCTCATTTTCAAACTGCACGTACGGGCCACAGCCTCCTGAGCGCTGACCTCTCTGTGTTTTGAGTAGGCTTGAAGGATTTGCTTCATTTCCTCTCGTTCAGGCACACTCTCTGGGCTGAGCTCACGGATGATTTTCGCCAGGTATTCGCTCATCTCGTGCTCCGGTTTGGTGATGTAGCTGAGCATGTACTGAATGAGCGCAAACTCGTCGAGAACGTACTGGATGTCCATGTTGGCGTTCCAGGCCGTCAACAAATATGGATTATAGTTATTCACCCAGCAGTCCTTGACATCACGCTTCATTACCATGACACTGGCATTTGTCATTTCCTGGACACATTTGGTGTACTCCGCATAAGTCAACTTGCACTGCGTCAGTAGCTGTGTCAGGTTGTCCACTTGCGCGCTGGAGTCGTTCAGTAAAGCCCACACTGGTTGGAGTTTACGTTTGGCTGCTTGCGCATCCATTGTCTGTAGTTTGCTGCTGACCTTTGCACGCTTACGTTTTTTGCTCGTACCTTCACCCGCGTTGCTCGTACCTTCACCCGCGTTGCTCGTACCTTCACCCGCGTTGCTCGTACCTTCACCCGCGTTGCTCGTACCTTCACCCTCATCGACGCCATATGATGCCGACGGATAGGTTATGAACGACATTGGCATTGGTGGTTTTGGAAATCCAAATCTGCATGCTTTCTTACCTTTCTTGCAGCTCTTGGAATGGTTTCTGCTGTGCATTTGAAGCTCTGTGACACTCTTGTGAAGCAACGGTTCCTTGTCCTTGTCAGGCAACTGGCATGAGATGTAGCGGTCCACAAACTCGCATAGTTTGGCGTCATCGGTGACGCCAAACTCTGGGGCATTTTCTACCCAACAGAGCATGTGTATGTGAGGGCTCCCTCTGGCCTGGAATTCTACCCGGTAAAAGTAATCCACAACCACACCAATTGGATGAGCCGGAGACAGCAGCAGCTCTCTCATCAGAGCATCCACCCGCTTGTCAAACATGCGCATGGTCGTCACCGGG
This sequence comes from Notolepis coatsorum, assembly GCF_963971535.1. Classification (NCBI taxonomy): domain Eukaryota; kingdom Metazoa; phylum Chordata; class Actinopteri; order Aulopiformes; family Paralepididae; genus Notolepis; species Notolepis coatsorum. Next base: position 19,905 of record NW_028169941.1, read on the forward strand.
TTGCTTCTGAGAATGTCACATTTTTGGGCCCAGTCCAGCTCATCGAAATTAACCCGTTGACCTTCTTGGGATTTTATCGCATTGACAACTTCTGGCCAACGGAATTCTGCGGCCGAGAAGGTCAGAAAAAAGGTAGGCGTCCCCAGTTGTCTGACCATGGCATACAGATCCTTCATCGTTTTCGACCAGTAAGCTGGAGTCCCTCTCAGCGGTTGCATGAATCGGGTTGCATCTCTGTTTTTCACCAGCCTCTCGACCTCCACCTTGTCCTGTAACATCTTGTTGCATATTTTGCGTCCATCTCGGCTAAAGGGTTTGCCTTTCCTCAACTGGATGGACATGCTGTTTGTGGCCAACTGTGTCTCGGTGACAAACTGGGCAAAGAATAGGTAGCTCTGGTCTCTCGCAAAACGATTATCGACACAGAAAAGCCTTGCGTTGAAATACATGCTTGGAGACAGCCGCACTGCTCTTTCAGCATCCAATGTATTTTCTCCGGTAGGAAACTGGACAGGGAAAGCCATTGCTTCAAGTCTGGGGACCTTGAAGAAGCCGACGGGCTTGTTTCCTTGTGCGGGGGCAATGCTAAATATGCCATCACCATACGTCAGCGTCTCTTGTCCCATGTCTAGAGGTTGCAAGCAACTATCTAGGCCTAGTCCAGGTCTGAGTGCCTCTTTCTCATTCTCTGCATTGGGTGGTTGCTGCTTTTCAACACAGTCTTGTATCTCCATCATTTCTGGCTCATCACAGCTGTCAAACTCCGTGTCTGCTTGCATCTCAAGCATTTCCGAGTCATCACAGCTGTCAAACTCCATGTCTGATTCAAATGTCACTTGCATGAAGTCAAACTGCATACTGTCAAACGTGTCAGTATAGTTGTGCAGCGAGAAATTCAGCGTGTAAATCTTGTCGAACAGATCATCCAACTGTGTGAATGTCATCATTACAGCCTTTCCATTAGGCTCAGATAGCCCGTCAGCATTTCTGCTATGAGAGTCAAACAATCCATACCTCCCAGACTGGTCTCTAAACACGGCAATGGTGTATGGTGATATAGTGAGCAGAGCATGGCTCACATCTGCAGACAGACACTGAAGTCTTGTGTGAAGATTCAAAAACCAGTCCTCTATGCCAGACCTTCCCTGGTCTTTCATATATCCCATTTGCACAGTGGATCTATGCACACTGTACGCATGGTGCTCAGTCTCGATGGCGAGTGGCGTTTCTTCCACGTCTAAATGGTAGAGGCCACGGTCACGACCTTGATCCCTCAGCGCTTTGAGGGTTTTTTTGTACACACTGTGTCCCTTATCTAGTATTTTATTAAGATCAGCCTCCTTCAAGTCACGGCCCTCATTCTGGTGTTCATTCGCGTATGCTAGAAAACTCAGTGCCATACAGGCACACTGTTTATTCCGGAACTCACCGTCATATCGGTCATCAGCTTGGCTATAGGACGCCTGCACGGAGATCACAGGCGGTGGTGGGATGCGTGCTTCCTGCTGCACAGTGTCCTTTTCCAAAACCTCTAAGACCTGTTGAACCTCACACTGCATTTCTGGCAGATCACAGCTGTCAAACTCTGTGTCTGCTTGCATCTCAAGCATTTCCGAGTCATCACAGCTGTCAAACTCCGTGTCTGGTCGATTTATTGGTGCATCAGTGGGTGGGTCTTGTAGCAGGTCTTCAATAATTTCTGTAAACATGTCAGCATCATCTCTGATCGACACCTCTCTATAGTCTGGGTGTGCCTCAATCAATTTGGACAGGCCTGCAACTACATGTCTCATATTGACCGTGTGAAAGTTCTGATAGCCTTTGTAAATAAGACGTCGCTTCAGCTTCACTCTATACAAGTGGGATGAGCTGGGCAGTCTCGGTAGGGTGTTGACTGTGGTTTCCACCTCAGATGGCACGCACACTACAGCTCCATGTACAGCTTTCTGTTGACCTTTTGGAAGTGTGACAATCTTGGCAAAGGGCAGAACTTTGGCCAAAAGTTGTCTTTCCAGCACATTCAAATTGCAGAGCTCTGGGGGAATGGGTGCCAACTCCATTTTGTTTGCCACAGCTATGGACGAAGGTCTTCCTCTCTTTAAATGCAAATCACACGTCGGACAAATCCACTCAACTCTCCTTTCCTCAGGCACAGTGCATTGCTCAGGGCCTCCACACTGACCACCACACACATGAACAAATTTTCCTGTCAAACAGGCAGTAACCACATGTGGATTGTTCTTGTAATTAGTTCGCCGGCAAACCTTCACCTGATTGGGGAAAAGAGCACGGTGACACACTGTACATATAAAAGTTGGCCCCGCTTTAATGTGCTCCTGGAAAGTGGCCATTGCCATCTGAAGTAGCCAATTTCCTTCATCGATTTTGTTTAAAAGCTGGAATCTTTGGACTTTTTTGTATTTGCCTCTTATTTTCAATGAACAGCGCAGATTATGGGCCATTCTGAAATGCAAATCTGTTCTGTATCTCATGCGAAAATATCGCTTCCTATTGGCCCTGTAAATGGCATCAAACTGGTACCTTTGCACCATCACCTGCTTCTGCTTCTGCCGAAATTGTTGATCATGCTTGTACCTTTGCACCATCACCTGCTTCTGCTTCTGCCGAAATTGTTGATCATGCTTGTACTTCTGCTCCTGCACCTGCTTCATCACCTGCTTCTGCTTCTGCCGAAATTGTTGATCATGCTTGTACTTCTGCTCCTGCACCTGCTTCATCACCTGCTTCTGCTTCTGCCGAAATTGTTGATCATGCTTGTACTTCTGCTCCTGCACCTGCTTCATTGTCTGCTTCTGCTTCTGCCTATATTTTTCATTATTTCGGTACTTCTCGATTATGGTTTGCTGCTTCCTCTTCCTGAACTCTTTATCTGTTTCATATCTCTGCCTCCGAGATATTTTCTTTTTGGGAGCTTCAGACAGTTGTGAGCTTTTTTTTTGATTCCTAATTGCTCTTTGTCGCTGTCTTTTGCTTAATTTATTAGACATCTGTGGAGCCTCTTCCGTTACATTTGTGGATGGTGCATTGACTGACAGCACACACCGTGTGCTGATTGGGAGTCCAAATTCAGTTTTGGCTCCAACAGTCACCGTCACAGGCCTTTTGTCATGCAGATCCGCTTCAGACAGTTGTGAGCTTTTTCTTTGATTCCTAATTGCTCTTTGTCGCTGTCTTTTGTTTAATTTACTAGACATCTGTGGAGCCTCTTCCGTTACATTTGTGGATGGTGCATTGACTGTGCTGATTGGGAGTCCAAATTCAGTTTTGGCTCCGACAGTCACCGTCACAGGCCTTTTGTCATGCAGATCCGGTTGCACTTGTGGCACTTGAGGCAAATGGTCTGACGGAGTCTTTGTAGGTACAAATGTCACTTGCATGAAGTCAAACTGCATACTGTCAAACATGTCAGTATAGTTGTGCAGCGAGAAATTCAGCGTGTAAATCTTGTCGAACAGATCATCCAACTGTGTGAATGTCATCATTACAGCCTTTCCATTAGGCTCAGATAGCCCGTCAGCATTTCTGCTATGAGAGTCAAACAATCCATACCTCCCAGACTGGTCTCTAAACACGGCAATGGTGTATGGTGATATAGTGAGCAGAGCATGGCTCACATCTGCAGACAGACACTGAAGTCTTGTGTGAAGATTCAAAAACCAGTCCTCTATGCCAGACCTTCCCTGGTCTTTCATATATCCCATTTGCACAGTGGATCTATGCACACTGTACGCATGGTGCTCAGTCTCGATGGCGAGTGGCGTTTCTTCCACGTCTAAATGGTAGAGGCCACGGTCACGACCTTGATCCCTCAGCGCTTTGAGGGTTTTTTTGTACACACTGTGTCCCTTATCTAGTATTTTATTAAGATCAGCCTCCTTCAAGTCACAGCCCTCATTCTGGTGTTCATTCACGTATGCTAGAAAAGTCAGTGCCATACAGGCACACTGTTGATTCCGGAACTCACCGTCATATCGGTCATCAGCTTGACTATAGGACGCCTGCACGGAGATCACAGGCGGTGGTGGGATGCGTGCTTCCTGCTGCACAGTGTCCTTTTCCAAAACCTCTAAGACCTGTTGAACCTCACACTGTACTTCCTGCTGAGCTGTGCAAACCACAGGTAGACTACATAGCTTGCTGTCACTTACCTCCACGACGTTAGTGCAGCGTCGTTTTGCAGCCGGAACTTCCTGCTGAGCTGTGCATGGGAAAGGTGGACTACATACCTTGCTGTCACTTACCTCCACGACCTTAGTGCAGTGTCGTTTTGCAGCCTGAGACCTCTTCCCCTTGCGTGGCATGCTGTTCTTCTCACTAAATTTTGCGATAGATAATGAACAAATCAGATGGGGTTTCAAATATTCACACAGACCAGAAAGTTAAAGGAGCGCTTTACTGAAAAACAATCCAGATTTATTTTGCACATAATCTCACGTAGACCAAAACTGTAAATAGTTTAGCACACATTATTTTAGTTATGTAGACTATAATATAAGCTTGTATATGTCCTCCAATCATGTCACAGGATTATATAATCTTTGTGCTGTGTGAACTACAGGTCAATTAACCTCTTGCACCCGACGGGACCGGTCCCGAAATGACATCTGGTCATAAATCAATATTTTGTTGACTGTTGTATAAAAGTAGCGGTTTTTATTTCAAAACGTATTCAAGTATTAACAGGGCTCTACAGTGCGACCATATTGCTCGCATATGCCCCTAGAAATATGTGTGTGCGAACCGGAAAAAATCAATTACTCGCACGGTGTGCGAGTGAAGATTACAGCCTTTACCGGGAATAAAACAGAAAACAATCAAAAACACACTTAATTTCTAGAAGGTATTTTTGGAAGAATCTATGAATGAAAAAGTATAACGTTCCTACATCATCCTCGTTGGCCAGGTCCTAGTGTTTAGGTTATTTGTTGTCAGGTCATGTCTAACAAGGTTTTTCCCTTTTAAGAGGTAAAATCCCCTGACCCATGGTATCAGAGGTCTGACCTCCACAGTGAGGTAGCCCCAGCTCATTTGTATTAAATTAGTTTATCCCAATATGATGTCCCCTAATACACTGTGTAAATCCTCCCCTCCCTCCCTGTGGTCGTGCGGCAAATGTACTCACAAAAGAGTCACAGGAGAATGAGATTTGTGATAACATTGAGACAGGTGAAGGCCAAAGTAGCCAGAGTACATCTTATCCACAAAGAGAAAGAAAACCTCCTCAATATTTCCAGAGTAAATCTTATCCACAAAGGGAAAGAAAACCTCCTCAATATTTGAAGGATTATGAGTGTAAAGTCGAATCTGATGACCAAGAAGAACTAACCCTTGATTACTGTTATAGAGTTATTTGTGATGTGCCCCAAACATTGGAGGAGGCTATGTCATCACCAAATTCTCAATTATGGACTAAAGCTATGGAAGAGGAAATGGATTCACTGAGGGAAAATGACACATTTACCCTGACCACACTGCCAGAAGGTAAACATGCAGTGGGGGGCAGATGGGTTTACACAGTGAAAGAGAACCCAGTTGAAACATGCAAAGCCAGGTATGTAGCAAAAGGCTATAGTCAAGTGTCTGGTATTGATTATAAGGAAACCTTTTCTCCAACCGCAAATATGACCTCTATACGTAGTCTAATGCAAATTGCAGTAGAACATAATTTGGAGTTGCATCAAATGGATGTTAAAACGGCATATTTACATGCTCCTATAGACTGTGAGTTGTTTATGGAGCAACCTGAAGGATTTGAGGTTAAGTCAGAGAAGGGGGAGAAACTGGTCTGTAAACTTAACAAATCACTGTATGGTCTGAAACAATCAGGACGGAATTGGAATAAAATGCTCCATGATTATCTAAGTGAAAATGGTTTTATCCAAAACCCGGCTGACCATTGTGTTTACAATAAACTAACATCTAAAGGTGAAAGGATTATTTTGATAATCTGGGTTGACGATCTTATCATTGCAGGAAGCAACAGTCAAACAATCCAAAATGTAAAAGACATTTTGGGAGCCAAATTTAAGATGAAAGATCTTGGCAAACTTAAGAACTTTCTAGGCATTGATTTCACACAGACAGATGGTGAAATAAAGATGAACCAGAAAAGGTACATCATGAAAATATTGCAAAGGTTTGACATGTCTGACTGCAAGGCAAGATCGACTCCATGTGAGTATAAACAACAATTTGACAATGAAGGTGAATCTGTTGATCAAAAGAGGTATCGTGAAGTGGTAGGCAGCTTGATTTATGTAATGACATGTACTAGACCTGATCTAAGTTTTATTGTCAGTAAGTTGTCTCAACACTTATCCGAACCAAAAGAACAGCATATGGTAACAGCAAAACATGTGTTGAGATACTTGAAGGGAACTGTAGACCAGGAGTTGTGTTACAAGAGAAGTGATTCAAAACTAAAACTTGTTGCATATTGTGATGCTGATTGGGCAGCAGATCAAAATGACAGACGGAGCACAACTGGGTACTGTTTTAGTCTATGTCAGACAGGACCTGTTATTTCCTGGAAATCTAAGAAACAGCCTACAGTTGCTTTATCCACATGTGAAGCAGAATATATGGCTTTGGCAGCTGCTACACAGGAAAGTTTTTATCTTGTGCAGTTATTAAAAGGAATGGATAGTGAAAATGATTATGCACCAGTGACAATCTTTGAGGATAACCAAGGGGCAATTGCACTTTCAAAGAATCCTGTGTGTCGCCAAAGGTGTAAACATGTTGACATTAAATATCATTTTGTTCGATCTGCAGTAAATGATGGAAACATTATTATTGAATACTGTCCAACAACAGAAATGGTAGCTGATATGTTAACCAAACCTGCAACAAAGGTCATGCTTGAAAAGTTTGTGTATTTTATTTTTGGTGTTGAAGGTTAAAAATGAAAGAAAAGAAAATGTAAATGTATGTCAAAGGTTTTATCAGAATAAGATCAAGTGGGGGTGTTGAACAGTTGTGAACGATGCATCTCTTTAATGCTCTTATGCTGACGTCATACTTGTCAGCTTGACAATTACGCAGCTGGTTCCAATAAAGGGATCATTGCCGGCTCACTTGTGAGATTCGGTCAGTGGTGTGTGAAACTGCAATGAAGTGTGTGGCGTCTTTTATTCCTCCTTAGTAGCCCAAGGCTGTCTAGACCTTTGCTGAAAATGGCTGCTGCGCCAACAGCATGCAGTGTGTAGCGTAGCATAGCATGATTCTAACGTTCGCTAATACATCGAAAGTCTTGGCTTGTACACTAAGGCATGCTTGTACACTAAATTAGTAGTCCGTTGTAGTTGTGATACAAACATAGCTCTCACCACTAGACTAAGCATGTCAATGTATTAACTAACGTTAAACTAATGCGGTAGTAGCTACTAGCGAGCTTAGCCACAATGCAAACACACAGTGACTGTAATTGTAATTCCAACGTGTATTCTGCATCACAAACCTGTTTCGGAGTCAGCTGGAACTGAAATCTGCGGTCTGTGTATATAGTTTTCGAATGAAAAATAACGAAAATGCGTAATCCGTTGTAGGAATAGTATAGAATCACTTTAGGTATGAAGTACCGGTCTTTTCTGTTCGAAGAGCAGAGAAAGACTGGCCGGGCCGGGGTCGAGACGTTTGATGTACGTCACTCACTGGGGCTTTGAAGTGTGTGACTACGGGAAGCCGTCTATTCTTCTGCTGAGCTCGAAAATACACATACCGCCACCTACTGCACTGGCAGTGTAAAAGTATGCGAGCTCACACGTGGAAAACCGTGGACGTCAGCGAATATTATGTGTTTAGTATATGTTGCGACGGTCGGATTGTTATTAAAAACGGAGCGATACTAGCTATGATGTGTAGGAGTTGGCGAAAATGAATTGATTGCTTTAAAAACGAAGAGAAATGTCATATTTACGCTGTTTAAAACGGGATGGCCAAAATCTTCAGTTTGGGCTTAACGTGTGACGTTAGATTCCATTTAAGTGCGGGGAAGTGGTTTACGTAAGGATTAATGACATGACCTAAGGTTGGGTGAGAGGTGTGAATGTAACTGTGAAAGCAGATTTTAAAAAATCGAACTGGTTTGGCATATAATGACGAAGTTTGCCGATAAGAATGAACGTTTTCTACTTCCTGGTTTAGTTCAGTGGGGAATATCGACGTCTCTCATTGGTCTGTGTGCCTGGTATGACTCCTGGTATAACAATGTGACCTCCCATTGGCTTAGATGAATGAATGACGTCAGCAGAATAGTGACGTGCTACACTGGTTTGCGTGAAAGCAAGTCGGATAAAGTTTGAATGAATGAATGAATGAAAACTTTATTTAACAGATTGCAGAATGGGTACAATACAGTACAGCTCAATACACACAATTGTTAAGGGGATGCAGACCAGAGAACTTCTATATGAATTGAAAATGGGGGACCCTGATGGAAACAAGACAAACGTCTTTCTCAGGTCTGCATCCCCTTAACAATTGTATGTATTGAGCCGTACTGTATTGTACCCATTCTGCAATCTGTTAAATAAAGTTTTCATTCATTCATTCATTCAGAAAGACTTTCGTCTTGTTTACATCAGGGTCCCCCATTTTCTATTCATCAGGACATATATGAATGAATGAATGAATGAATGAAAACTTTATTTAACAGATTGCAGAATGGGTACAATACAGTACGGCTCAATACATACAATTGTTAAGGGGATGCAGACCTGAGAAAGACGCTTGTCTTGTTTCCATCAGGGTCCCCCATTTTCAATTCATATAGACATTTATGACATACACAACATACATGACATTTATGGCATAGGGACATATAGGTATTTAGTACTGATACATTTGTGACATAAACGGTATTCAAATATACAGTACTGTTACCCCTAGATCCTGACAGAGTATATATGATGGGGAGGGGACTGTACATTAGGAGGGGGTGGGTGGGTGGGAGAGAAATATACATACGGCGGGGAGGGAATATATACATGCGGTGGGGAGGAGACTGTCTATTAGGAGGTGGTGGGGGTTTTGGGCATTTACGGTGGCCAGTTTCGAATTGCAGCCTCCCGTAGGTGCTCTTTTAAGAGCGGTTTTGAATGTGGGTTGTGATTCACATTCCTTTACAGCTTTGGGTAGGGCGTTCCACATTGTTGTGGCATAATTGCGAAACGTGTTTAGTCCCTTGTTTGAGCCGAATCTGGGTTTAACATGATTTGTGGAGCTACCTCTGGTGTTGTGATCGTGGTATTCACTGACCTTTGGGAAATATTTTGCCATGTACATGGGTACCTTGGTCGTGTAGTGTGTCTTGTAGACCAGGCCCATTGCAAGTTGCTGTACTCTGTTGTCTACTCTAAGCCATCCTAGGTTGTCAAATTGGGCAGGGGTGAGGCGGGTTCTAGGAGTAAGGTCAAGCAGTAGTCTGACCCGTTTGTTTTGAGATGTTTGTAATTTTGTTTTTAGCGCCTTTGAGGTGCTTTGGTACCATGAGGTGCAAGCATAGTCATAGTACCCTTGAATGAGTGCTCCTGCCAGAGTCTTCAGGGTATTCTTGTTTACCAGAGAGGAGATCCGGTACAAGAATCTAGTTCGTTGGTTGACTTTTTTTTTATTACATTGGATGCCATTTTGTCACAGGAGAGATTAGCCTCTAGGATGGAACCCAGGTAGGTAATTTCATCTTTCCTTGTGACAATATTGTCACCCACTGTAACTGACAGAAGAACTTGACAGAAGATGTCGCAGATGACAGAAAAAGCAACTCAAATTGACATGCCATCCTTTGCATTTGGATCATACAGATGCGATCAGATTAGGCACAGCAAGTTAGACATTACAGCAAGCTTATATGTAACGGAGATGATAAATATTGTAATAACAGGACCAAAATCCAAACTATTCAGTCAGATAGCGATTTATTATGAAAATGCAATTACAATTTCAACAATAACTTTCCAGCACTTTATACACAATTGAAGCACATTTAAAACCTTGAAAACAGCACATTGAAATACAAGCATTTTTCAAGGATTTCCAGCACCACGTACGAACTTGGCTAGCTCAGGACAACGCTGATCAATGTCACTAAGAATTGCAAAATGGGGGACCTTGATGTTTTGAAGAGAGTGTCTTTCCTCAGCCTTGGAAAATAGCCAAAGTAACTCCACTACCAAAGAACTGTAAAGAGCCATTTACAGGTTCAAACAGTAGGCCCATTAGTATTTTACCAGTAATAGGTAGAATTGGAAGTAATTGGAAGGAATTGTGTTCAAGCAGATTCAAAAGTATTTAAACGAAAACAACATTAATTCTGATTTCCAGCATGCATACAAAGTAGGATACTCTACAGGAACTGCTTTAACATCTCTTACAGATAGCTGGCTACAGCTGATCGATAGGAAGTTAGTTGTGGGTACAGTGCTCTTGGATTTCGACATCATAGATCATGACCTATTATTATTGAAATTACACTGTACTGTATTGTATTGAAGACACTGCCATGGAATGGATGAGAAGCTACTTGTCTAATAGACAACAATGTGTTATATTTAATGGTTCCATGTCAAATATGGTAACACTCCAGTGTGGTATTCCCCAAGGAAGTTGTCTTGGACCCCTCCTTTACTCTATATTTGTAAATGATATGCCTTATGTATTGGAAAGTGCAGGTACAGCGATTTATGCTGATGATACAACTATATATGCATCCGCTGAGAGCACAGAACAAGTGAATAAGATACTTCAGAGTGAATTATTTATGATTTCGAATTGGATAACTGAAAACAGACTCAAATTAAATGTAGCAAAAACAAAATGTCGCTTCTCGGGTCACATCTCGCTGAGGCGTCCGCGTGAGCCCACCTCGGATCGGAGGCTACCTGGTTGATCCTGCCAGTAGCATATGCTTGTCTCAAAGATTAAGCCATGCAAGTCTAAGTACACATGGCCGATACAGTGAAACTGCGAATGGCTCATTAAATCAGTTATGGTTCCTTTGGACGTTCACCTGTTACTTGGATAACTGTGGCAATTCTAGAGCTAATACATGCAAACATGACTCTGGTCCTCTTTGGAGCTCAGCTGGTCCTGGATGTAAGTCAGCTGCTCTGGGACCGGCGGGTGTCCAGGGAGCTGCTCAGCCCCTTGCCCATGCCCAGCTCTGGGTAGGACTCCACCAGACTCCCAGGCTTCGGGGACATCAGCACTGGGCCTGGAGGTCACAGGGAAAAAAGGCAGAAACCCGTCATTAGTCATTAGGATGTGGTCCAGGGCGCCTGTAGCTGTTCCGCAACCATTGCTATTTCCGGGGTAGGCCTGATTGGCCACACTATTACACTATTACACACTATTACACTATTACACACTATTACACTATTACACACTATTACACACTATTACACACTATTACACTATTACACTATTACACACTATTACACTATTACACACTATTTTTCCGGTTTTCGGACTTTTCCGAGTTTTTGAACTTTTTCGGATTTTTGATGTTTCCGAGTATTCGGATTTTTCAGAGTTTTTGGGTTTTCGGACTTTTCCGAGTTTTTGAACTTTTTCGGATTTTTGATGTTTCCGAGTTTTCGGAATTTTCCGAGTTTTTGCATTTTTCCGGGTTTTCGGGTTTTCGGACTTTTCCGAATTTTTGAACTTTTTCGGATTTTTGATGTTTCCGAGTTTTCGGATTTTTCCGGGTTTTCGGACTTTTCCGAGTTTTTGAACTTTTTCGGATTTTTGATGTTTCCGAGTTTTCGGATTTTTCCGAGTTTTTGAACTTTTTCGGATTTTTGATGTTTCCGAGTTTTAGAAATTTTCCGAGTTTTTGGATTTTTCCGAGTTTTCGGACTTTTCCGAGTTTTTGAACTTTTTCGGATTTTTGATGTTTCCGAGTTTTCGGATTTTTCCGAGTTTTGGGATTTTTCGGAGTTTTGGAACTTTTTAGATTTTTCCGAGTTTTCGGATTTTTCCGAGTTTTCGGGTTTTGGGATTTTTCCGAGTTTTTGAACTTTTTCGGATTTTAGATTTTTCCGAGTTTTGGGATTTTTTCGAGTTTTCGGATTTTTCCGATCAACATCGACCAATGGCACAATCCGCAAGTCTCTACGACAAACAGTTCAAGAGATACACTGAGGGGGTGTGGCCTAAGGGGGCGTGGTCTAAGGATCGGGGGAGTGGTCAACATCGACCAATGAAAGGTGGTCAACATCGACCAATGGCACAATCCCCAAGTCTCTACGACAAACGGTTCAAGAGATACACTGAGGGGGTGTGACCTAAGGGGGCGCGGCCTAAGGATCGGGGGAGTGGTCAACATCGACCAATGAAAGGTGGTCAACAGGGGGAGTGGTCAACATCGACCAATGAAAGGTGGTCAACATCGACTAATGGCACAATCCGCAAGTCTCTACGACAAACGGTTCAAGAGATACACTGAGGGGGTGTGGCCTAAGGGGGCGTGGTCTAAGGATCGGGGGAGTGGTCAACATCGACCAATGAAAGGGGGTCAACATGGACCAATGAAAAATGAAAGAGGATATCCCTACTGAGTACAATGACACAACCCACAAGACAGAGGGCGCTGTCAGCAATTCAGTACTGCAACACAGTGATGGCCAATGATGGGTTAAGTGGATGATGTCATTGGCAGCTCAGCCACGAGCCACACAGCTGAACCAATCATGAGTGAGCCATGAGCCACACAGGTGAAGCAATCACTATGACTTGCATATTTCTATGGAGGCAGATGCATGACTGCATTGTCACATTGATTAAAAGAAAACTATAAGAGATGAAGCGTTGTGACGCGCACATGAGCACTACAACGAGTAGGCGAAGGGTTGTGCGCGATATTGTGACATTCGTGCGATATTGTGGCACTCCTTCGGCGATCGGAACAGAAGGCTAAAAAATAGTGTGAAAAATGTGATTTCTAGAGTGCGATTGCATGGCGGTCAATGGGGAGGAGAACCTTCAAACAAATGGTCGTCAGTTGAGATAGAAATGTCCAATTCCATTTATTTTTCTTTTGTGAGCGGGTTGACAGCCGTGTCATCGTTTTGATGTGTTTGTTTTATTTCTACGTCCAAAATTGAGATCACACTCGCAATTCACCCAAGGTAGGGGGAAAAAGATTATTTCAGCTGCTACACTCTAAAATGCAATGCATTCCCAATGGGACCGATATTTTACCGTTTAAAGTCGATTCGTAGCCAGACGGTGCGGTGAAACTTTACGAGTTCGGAGACCGGTGTTGCCATAGGCAAGCCGCTCGTTTTGATACCTTTCACGTGTATGGGGCGCGAACGCTTACGTGTTGCAAAGTGTTTGCAAAATCGGTGGAATAAATAAATAAATAATAAAAAGAGTATGGATATGTATAGTGTGGGTGGCAACCTGGCTTCGCCAGGTCACCCACACTAACTAGACAATTCCGCGCGGGGGAAATTGTGAAAGTGTGGGTGACGCCTGTGCACCGCCGGCCAACGGGGGAGAGGGTCTCTCGCGAGTCTCTATGACAAACGGTTCAAAGGATACAAAAAGGGGGCGCGGCCTAAGGATCGGGGGAGTGGTCAACATAGACCAATCAAAGAGGATATCCCTACTGTGTAGTGCAATGACACTCTCTCTGCAATGATTCTCTTTCTAATTTCATGGCCGTCAAGATCTATATGACTACAGATGTGATTTTATTAACTATAACACAAACTCCCTTTCGTGTTGTATTATTTAATACTCACCCTTTCTCATGGCACCATGTGTCCAAGAAGTGGCAGATCAAAGGTCTCTTCTCACTCAACAATTACTGAACCCCAGGATGCGTCAGTCACCATACACCGGCTGTTTCCATCATCTGCAAAAGCAACGCAAAACATCTCTGATCAGTGCTGCATAGTCAATTCAAGGTGCATCACGATTGCATTACCACAATTACATTATCACAAGTAGCTTTTATACAATGCGGATGTAGCCAAAGGATAAGATTTCAATTCTCCTTACCTAAACCAGTTGGATATGCAGACTTGTTTTGATGTTGACGTCTGTCATCACATAGCTACTGAACTTGGCACCGTGCCCTAAATTCACATAAACATATTTGTAATTAAAGAGTTTTGTTGCTGTTGTTAGTCTGACCTCTCACCTGGGACTAGTACAGCAAGGTAGAACCTTTGAGGATCTGCTCATGCTGGCATAGTACTCAGGATCATTGGGGCACACAAGCTTTCCCACCACGCCAAGGTCACAGCAAAAGGGAAAGAACTAGAGATGCACCGAAAATTCGGCTACCGAAAATTATCGGCCGACAATGGTTAAAAAGGCTCTTTCGGCTCATACTACACTACACGTATGAACTCGACATAACGTTAACGTTACTCCGTTTAAATGAAGTGTTTAATTAGCAGCAATCTGTTGTTGAAAATGTATTATCGTTAAACCGGAAATGGAAATGCGAGGACAGGAAGTCGTCATCAATCGTTGTAGTCTTTTAGTCTTAACAGTCTGGAATTAATGTATGCATTCAAAAGTGCTGAATAAATGTTTTATGGGCCCATAGTGATTATTAATATTATTTAAGTTAAGTTTAGCCATAATCATGTATTTTGCCATAATCAGGTAGCTAAAAAAAATATATATATATATATATATATATATATATATATATATATATATATATATATTTATATTAATCATTTTCGGCCTTTCGGCATTCGGTTTTCGGCCAACTGTTTCCTATTTTCGGTATCGGTTTCGGCCAAGAATTTCCCATTCGGTGCATCCGTAGAAAGAACTAACTCAAACAGTCCACTCAGGTACATTCCACTCGAGGCAGTTTATACGAGTGGCAGAGATGAGTGTTCGACTAGGCTTAATCAAACCATGACGTCTTTAATTTTTTACGCCAAACGGATATTTAGTTACATTTTTATTAGAGGTCATGCAAAGCTCGATCTCTCGGTGGCGAGGAGTAACGCGTGGGAGGCTCACGCTGCCCCGACACTTCCTGATTCTACTGCGCAGGCGCACCAACCGACCTGTAGGAGTCGCTGTCCACAACGCCCAATCCCCACCCATCAGTTTCCCACCCCCTAATACGGCCAATGTGTATTAGTACGAACGACCAGCTAAACTGAAAGCAAATGTGGAGCGCTGGGCTCGAACAGGCAAGCCCAGCGTCTCCAGATTCCGTGGCAAGCGCCTTGCCCACTACGCCATGTAGCCGCCTTCCATCTCATATTTTTTTTTTATTTATTATTATATATATATATTTAACAAACATAAACAAACATGTTTTTTTTTTTTTTTTTTTTTTTTTACAAACATATAAACAAGCATGACAACACATGATAAGATATACAAGCATTGGGGCACACAAGCACACAAGCTTTCCCACCACGCCAAGGTCACAGCAAAAGGGAAAGAACTAACAGTCCACTCAGGTACATTCTTTGTTTGGCTAGGCTTATCCAAAGTTTATATTAACACAACAGAACAGAATGAGAGAGAGAGAGAGAGACCACGGCAGCTTTATATGAACACAACAGAATGAGAGCGAGAGAGAAGTTGATGATAACCTGTACTTTTATAAGAGAAAGAAGGGAGGTTATAATCGTAATAATTTTGACTACGGAACACATTTTGTTCGTTTTGTAGATCTATTAATAGATCCATCTGATTGATGATAACCTGTACTTTTATAAGAGAAAGAAGGGAGGTTATAATCGTAATAATTTTGACTACGGAACACAGTTTGTTCGTTTTGTAGATCTATTAATAGATCCATCTGATTGATGATAACCTGTACTTTTATAAGAGAAAGAAGGGAGGTTATAATCGTAATAATTTTGACTACGGAACACATTTTGTTCGTTTTGTAGATCTATTAATAGATCCATCTGATTGATGATAACCTGTACTTTTATAAGAGAAAGAAGGGAGGTTATAATCGTAATAATTTTGACTACGGAACACATTTTGTTCGTTTTGTAGATCTATTAATAGATCCATCTGATTGATGATAACCTGTACTTTTATAAGAGAAAGAAGGGAGGTTATAATCGTAATAATTTTGACTACGGAACACATTTTGTTCGTTTTGTAGATCTATTAATAGATCCATCTATTTAAACGTGACGAACGGGGTATTTCGGGGGGGCCGTCCGGTCCCTGCGCGGTGTACTTTTTTCTTCGTGTACTTTTTTCAACAACCACAGTGGTTTCAGCCAAAACCACTGCACCCACCACAAGTTCACAGACTACAATCACTCCCGACACCAACCACAACCACAATGGCTACATGGAATGACGCAAAGTTCTAAGTAGAGCTCAAAATACAGTATACAGGATTGTGGTAACTCCAATATGTGCGTAATACTCCAGACTGTAGACATTGCTGCGGTCTTGAAGTGTAAATGTGATCCAACAATGTGGTCTTGTCAGTGGTGGCTTCTCGGACCAGTTGGGTATATCCTCTGCTGTTAAACAGTTCAGATATGGGCTTCCTTGATCCGGAAAGTAGATCCTCATTAAAATCTCCACAGACTACGACTGGCTGATGATTCATAATTTCCAAAGTGTCCAAAAGCGCCTGCAGTTTTGGTATGAATTGGCAAGGACTGTAATCTGGTGGTCTGTACACGGCAGCGATTAAAGCTTTGACAGGGGCCTCAACCTTCACAACGACACACTCCAGGTCAGTCACATTTTGCAGGAAATGCCTTTCAAATGCCTGGCAATGGTCCCTCACGTAGACGGCGACACCACCGCCCGCTCTTTTTGCCAACCGAGGAAGGTTTGTGTACGACTCATGTCTGTTGCGTTTGAACATGGTGTACCCTTCCAACTGCAGACTGTCGGCAACAAAAGAGCCAGAGAGGTGAGTTTCGGTGAGGCACAGAACATCGGCAAGTGGCAACTCGTGATGCCGTTTGGTATCCTGGATATGAGCCGGTAATCCTTCCGTGTTGTGGTGGACAATTGTTAATATTTGGCCATTTTCTTTTGGCTGTACATAATTTAATAGTGGCATAACCGTGTCAAACGAGGCTTTCCTCATCGACTCCAATGAAGCGGTGATTGCAGGATCAGCAAATATCTGTCTCTCATTGAAGTCGATGATGTGAAGTCCTTGCAGTGAAGTCGTTCTACTCAGAGCAACGTAGGCCATGCCTGGTGCAAAGATACGTTTCAATGAAACCACGGCAGATTGTGTCGTCATGCCTTGGACTTTATGAACGGTGCATGCGTAAGCCAGCTTGATGGGGAACTGCCTGCGAGTCACTTTCTTGAATTTCAGCCTTTCCTCTGCCCTCTCGATGTAGACCAAGTTGTCACCACGACCAGATGTCCTTTGGCGGCATCTCTGTCCTGTATCTGCATTGTCCAGCACAAGCCCAAGCATGGTCACCTCAGTAGCACCGTTGGCCGTCTGGGTGACTATTCGACCAATCGTGCCAAATGTTCCATTGACTAGCCCATCTTCAACGTCGACGTTCCGCATGATCATGACACAGGCACCCTCGGCAACTTGAAGTATGTCTAGCAGATCGCTTTTATCTCCCTTACGCGGCCTTTCTAGTCTGTCCATCTCACCCGTCATTGGATCTCTCGTGTAATCCTGTGCATCTATCTGGGTGATGTGGGAATGGAGAGCAGACAAAGTAGCGGCATTGTGCTTGGCAACCTCTTTGTTGGTTGCAAAGATGTGCATGACATCCTTAGGGCAATGGGCGGGGTTACGCACAGCCCGAACAAGCAGAGCTTTGTCCATGTGGCTTATCGGATGCGTCTTTTCCCTGACTCTGATTCTGTTCAGAAGCTCCGCAAATGGAAGGTCGTCTCTCTGTCGCATGATCTCGGTCAACGTGATCATCTCAAAGTGGCATTGCCAGAGGTCGATCGTGGCCTCCTCAAGTACGCAGAGCGGTTTGTTTTTCCCCAATGGGGGGAGCTGATAGAAATCGCCCAGCGCTATTACACACATGCCACCGAACGGTTTCTTATTGCCTTTGATTTGTTGCAGTCTCCAGTCGACGTAGGCAAACAGTTGCTTGGAAATCATTGAAACCTCATCGATGATGATGATCTCTGCATCCGACAGCTTTCCCCGCAGCACATCCAAGGTATTTCCTAGTCCTTGGTAGGGTGGCTGTAGGCTTCTTGGCAACTTCAAGAGCGAATGCAAAGTGTTACCAGAGATGTTGAAAGCTGCCGTGCCTGTAAATGCAGCCAGTATAACGGTTGGCATGGATATGTCATCATCATACAGTCTGGGGAGTTGCCGGAGTATCCTTGTTGCCTCACCGTGGATGCACTTTATGAGGTGGGATTTCCCAGTGCCAGCACCACCGGTGACAAAGTAGAAGAACTGTTGGGGGGTTTGCTCATGTTGTTGCACGCGGTCAATACACCAATCGCGAACAGAGTAAAAGATGGATGCTTGTGCCCGGTTGAGGTTCTGACACATTGTGCGCAGAAAATCGGGGCTCATCTGGGGAGCGTCCATGACTGGAATAACTCCACCAATGTACGCCGGTACATCATCTTGTTCCTCCTCATGCAGCTGAGCGTCACTTCGCTCAGCCATGCATTCCAACTGGACCACCTCACTCTCGGGGTCAAATCTGCCCCATGCATCCTCGATAGGACCATCCTTGATGAACTTGTCCATAGCTTTCTCCATCACTTTACTGTGTTTCTCAAACTTCTCTCTGTTGAGTTTAACAAATTCTGAGACTTTGACCATGTCGTGGATCCCGGGTATCGTCACCCAGGCCTGGTCGTGAAACGCTTTGTGTGTGGGTAAAAGGTCGGTTTTCAGTTTGGACACGTCACGATGGGGGAGGTACAGTTTAAGCCAATTGCCGTAGAATTTCTCTGGCTCCTTCTTCTGAGAAAAGTGACCGTATCTGATAATTGCAGGTTTCCCCCTTGTGCGTTTCTGAATGATGCCCATGTCGTTTAACAGCCTATGGCAATTTCCGCTGGTCCCCTGCTCACGGTAGAGCACTCTGTAGTGGGATGTGAAAATGGCAAGGCACATGGGTTCAAACTCCAGTGTTCGTGGTCTGGCTCTGTATCTGTCGGGAATACCCGTCATCCATACGTTCTCGTCATCCTCTGGTCTGTACTGAAGCTGGCTGAGCGGGAGACTCATTTTCAGTCCATTCTCATCAGTTTGTAGGAACAAAACCTGACGTGAGCATTTTCTCATTTTCAAACTGCACGTACGGGCCACAGCCTCCTGAGCGCTGACCTCTCTGTGTTTTGAGTAGGCTTGAAGGATTTGTTTCAGTCCATTCTCATCAGTTTGTAGGAACAAAACCTGACGTGAGCATTTTCTCATTTTCAAACTGCACGTACGGGCCACAGCCTCCTGAGCGCTGACCTCTCTGTGTTTTGAGTAGGCTTGAAGGATTTGCTTCATTTCCTCTCGTTCAGGCACACTCTCTGGGCTGAGCTCACGGATGATTTTCGCCAGGTATTCGCTCATCTCGTGCTCCGGTTTGGTGATGTAGCTGAGCATGTACTGAATGAGCGCAAACTCGTCGAGAACGTACTGGATGTCCATGTTGGCGTTCCAGGCCGTCAACAAATATGGATTATAGTTATTCACCCAGCAGTCCTTGACATCACGCTTCATTACCATGACACTGGCATTTGTCATTTCCTGGACACATTTGGTGTACTCCGCATAAGTCAACTTGCACTGCGTCAGTAGCTGTGTCAGGTTGTCCACTTGCGCGCTGGAGTCGTTCAGTAAAGCCCACACTGGTTGGAGTTTACGTTTGGCTGCTTGCGCATCCATTGTCTGTAGTTTGCTGCTGACCTTTGCACGCTTACGTTTTTTGCTCGTACCTTCACCCGCGTTGCTCGTACCTTCACCCGCGTTGCTCGTACCTTCACCCGCGTTGCTCGTACCTTCACCCGCGTTGCTCGTACCTTCACCCTCATCGACGCCATATGATGCCGACGGATAGGTTATGAACGACATTGGCATTGGTGGTTTTGGAAATCCAAATCTGCATGCTTTCTTACCTTTCTTGCAGCTCTTGGAATGGTTTCTGCTGTGCATTTGAAGCTCTGTGACACTCTTGTGAAGCAACGGTTCCTTGTCCTTGTCAGGCAACTGGCATGAGATGTAGCGGTCCACAAACTCGCATAGTTTGGCGTCATCGGTGACGCCAAACTCTGGGGCATTTTCTACCCAACAGAGCATGTGTATGTGAGGGCTCCCTCTGGCCTGGAATTCTACCCGGTAAAAGTAATCCACAACCACACCAATTGGATGAGCCGGAGACAGCAGCAGCTCTCTCATCAGAGCATCCACCCGCTTGTCAAACATGCGCATGGTCGTCACCGGGTTGCTTCTGAGAATGTCACATTTTTGGGCCCAGTCCAGCTCATCGAAATTAACCCGTTGACCTTCTTGGGATTTTATCGCATTGACAACTTCTGGCCAACGGAATTCTGCGGCCGAGAAGGTCAGAAAAAAGGTAGGCGTCCCCAGTTGTCTGACCATGGCAAACAGATCCTTCATCGTTTTCGACCAGTAAGCTGGAGTCCCTCTCAGCGGTTGCATGAATCGGGTTGCATCTCTGTTTTTCACCAGCCTCTCGACCTCCACCTTGTCCTGTAACATCTTGTTGCATATTTTGCGTCCATCTCGGCTAAAGGGTTTGCCTTTCCTCAACTGGATGGACATGCTGTTTGTGGCCAACTGTGTCTCGGTGACAAACTGGGCAAAGAATAGGTAGCTCTGGTCTCTCGCAAAACGATTATCGACACAGAAAAGCCTTGCGTTGAAATACATGCTTGGAGACAGCCGCACTGCTCTTTCAGCATCCAATGTATTTTCTCCGGTAGGAAACTGGACAGGGAAAGCCATTGCTTCAAGTCTGGGGACCTTGAAGAAGCCGACGGGCTTGTTTCCTTGTGCGGGGGCAATGCTAAATATGCCATCACCATACGTCAGCGTCTCTTGTCCCATGTCTAGAGGTTGCAAGCAACTATCTAGGCCTAGTCCAGGTCTGAGTGCCTCTTTCTCATTCTCTGCATTGGGTGGTTGCTGCTTTTCAACACAGTCTTGTATCTCCATCATTTCTGGCTCATCACAGCTGTCAAACTCCGTGTCTGCTTGCATCTCAAGCATTTCCGAGTCATCACAGCTGTCAAACTCCATGTCTGATTCAAATGTCACTTGCATGAAGTCAAACTGCATACTGTCAAACGTGTCAGTATAGTTGTGCAGCGAGAAATTCAGCGTGTAAATCTTGTCGAACAGATCATCCAACTGTGTGAATGTCATCATTACAGCCTTTCCATTAGGCTCAGATAGCCCGTCAGCATTTCTGCTATGAGAGTCAAACAATCCATACCTCCCAGACTGGTCTCTAAACACGGCAATGGTGTATGGTGATATAGTGAGCAGAGCATGGCTCACATCTGCAGACAGACACTGAAGTCTTGTGTGAAGATTCAAAAACCAGTCCTCTATGCCAGACCTTCCCTGGTCTTTCATATATCCCATTTGCACAGTGGATCTATGCACACTGTACGCATGGTGCTCAGTCTCGATGGCGAGTGGCGTTTCTTCCATGTGTAAATGGTAGAGGCCACGGGCACGACCTTGATCCCTCAGCGCTTTGAGGGTTTTTTTGTACACACTGTGTCCCTTATCTAGTATTTTATTAAGATCAGCCTCCTTCAAGTCACAGCCCTCATTCTGGTGTTCATTCGCGTATGCTAGAAAACTCAGTGCCATACAGGCACACTGTTTATTCCGGAACTCACCGTCATATCGGTCATCAGCTTGGCTATAGGACGCCTGCACGGAGATCACAGGCGGTGGTGGGATGCGTGCTTCCTGCTGCACAGTGTCCTTTTCCAAAACCTCTAAGACCTGTTGAACCTCACACTGCATTTCTGGCAGATCACAGCTGTCAAACTCTGTGTCTGCTTGCATCTCAAGCATTTCCGAGTCATCACAGCTGTCAAACTCCGTGTCTGGTCGATTTATTGGTGCATCAGTGGGTGGGTCTTGTAGCAGGTCTTCAATAATTTCTGTAAACATGTCAGCATCATCTCTGATCGACACCTCTCTATAGTCTGGGTGTGCCTCAATCAATTTGGACAGGCCTGCAACTACATGTCTCATATTGACCGTGTGAAAGTTCTGATAGCCTTTGTAAATAAGACGTCGCTTCAGCTTCACTCTATACAAGTGGGATGAGCTGGGCAGTCTCGGTAGGGTGTTGACTGTGGTTTCCACCTCAGATGGCACGCACACTACAGCTCCATGTACAGCTTTCTGTTGACCTTTTGGAAGTGTGACAATCTTGGCAAAGGGCAGAACTTTGGCCAAAAGTTGTCTTTCCAGCACATTCAAATTGCAGAGCTCTGGGGGAATGGGTGCCAACTCCATTTTGTTTGCCACAGCTATGGACGAAGGTCTTCCTCTCTTTAAATGCAAATCACACGTCGGACAAATCCACTCAACTCTCCTTTCCTCAGGCACAGTGCATTGCTCAGGGCCTCCACACTGACCACCACACACATGAACAAATTTTCCTGTCAAACAGGCAGTAACCACATGTGGATTGTTCTTGTAATTAGTTCGCCGGCAAACCTTCACCTGATTGGGGAAAAGAGCACGGTGACACACTGTACATATAAAAGTTGGCCCCGCTTTAATGTGCTCCTGGAAAGTGGCCATTGCCATCTGAAGTAGCCAATTTCCTTCATCGATTTTGTTTAAAAGCTGGAATCTTTGGACTTTTTTGTATTTGCCTCTTATTTTCAATGAACAGCGCAGATTATGGGCCATTCTGAAATGCAAATCTGTTCTGTATCTCATGCGAAAATATCGCTTCCTATTGGCCCTGTAAATGGCATCAAACTGGTACCTTTGCACCATCACCTGCTTCTGCTTCTGCCGAAATTGTTGATCATGCTTGTACCTTTGCACCATCACCTGCTTCTGCTTCTGCCGAAATTGTTGATCATGCTTGTACCTTTGCACCATCACCTGCTTCTGCTTCTGCCGAAATTGTTGATCATGCTTGTACTTCTGCTCCTGCACCTGCTTCATCACCTGCTTCTGCTTCTGCCGAAATTGTTGATCATGCTTGTACTTCTGCTCCTGCACCTGCTTCATTGTCTGCTTCTGCTTCTGCCTATATTTTTCATTATTTCGGTACTTCTCGATTATGGTTTGCTGCTTCCTCTTCCTGAACTCTTTATCTGTTTCATATCTCTGCCTCCGAGATATTTTCTTTTTGGGAGCTTCAGACAGTTGTGAGCTTTTTTTTTTATTCCTAATTGCTCTTTGTCGCTGTCTTTTGCTTAATTTATTAGACATCTGTGGAGCCTCTTGCGTTACATTTGTGGATGGTGCATTGACTGACAGCACACACCGTGTGCTGATTGGGAGTCCAAATTCAGTTTTGGCTCCAACAGTCACCGTCACAGGCCTTTTGTCATGCAGATCCGCTTCAGACAGTTGTGAGCTTTTTCTTTGATTCCTAATTGCTCTTTGTCGCTGTCTTTTGTTTAATTTACTAGACATCTGTGGAGCCTCTTCCGTTACATTTGTGGATGGTGCATTGACTGTGCTGATTGGGAGTCCAAATTCAGTTTTGGCTCCGACAGTCACCGTCACAGGCCTTTTGTCATGCAGATCCGGTTGCACTTGTGGCACTTGAGGCAAATGGTCTGACGGAGTCTTTGTAGGTACAAATGTCACTTGCATGAAGTCAAACTGCATACTGTCAAACATGTCAGTATAGTTGTGCAGCGAGAAATTCAGCGTGTAAATCTTGTCGAACAGATCATCCAACTGTGTGAATGTCATCATTACAGCCTTTCCATTAGGCTCAGATAGCCCGTCAGCATTTCTGCTATGAGAGTCAAACAATCCATACCTCCCAGACTGGTCTCTAAACACGGCAATGGTGTATGGTGATATAGTGAGCAGAGCATGGCTCACATCTGCAGACAGACACTGAAGTCTTGTGTGAAGATTCAAAAACCAGTCCTCTATGCCAGACCTTCCCTGGTCTTTCATATATCCCATTTGCACAGTGGATCTATGCACACTGTACGCATGGTGCTCAGTCTCGATGGCGAGTGGCGTTTCTTCCACGTGTAAATGGTAGAGGCCACGGGCACGACCTTGATCCCTCAGCGCTTTGAGGGTTTTTTTGTACACACTGTGTCCCTTATCTAGTATTTTATTAAGATCAGCCTCCTTCAAGTCACAGCCCTCATTCTGGTGTTCATTCACGTATGCTAGAAAAGTCAGTGCCATACAGGCACACTGTTGATTCCGGAACTCACCGTCATATCGGTCATCAGCTTGACTATAGGACGCCTGCACGGAGATCACAGGCGGTGGTGGGATGCGTGCTTCCTGCTGCACAGTGTCCTTTTCCAAAACCTCTAAGACCTGTTGAACCTCACACTGTACTTCCTGCTGAGCTGTGCAAACCACAGGTAGACTACATAGCTTGCTGTCACTTACCTCCACGACGTTAGTGCAGCGTCGTTTTGCAGCCGGAACTTCCTGCTGAGCTGTGCATGGGAAAGGTGGACTACATACCTTGCTGTCACTTACCTCCACGACCTTAGTGCAGTGTCGTTTTGCAGCCTGAGACCTCTTCCCCTTGCGTGGCATGCTGTTCTTCTCACTAAATTTTGCGATAGATAATGAACAAATCAGATGGGGTTTCAAATATTCACAGAGACCAGAAAGTTAAAGGAGCGCTTTACTGAAAAACAATCCAGATTTATTTTGCACATAATCTCACGTAGACCAAAACTGTAAATAGTTTAGCACACATTATTTTAGTTATGTAGACTATAATATAAGCTTGTATATGTCCTCCAATCATGTCACAGGATTATATAATCTTTGTGCTGTGTGAACTACAGGTCAATTAACCTCTTGCACCCGACGGGACCGGTCCCGAAATGACATCTGGTCATAAATCAATATTTTGTTGACTGTTGTATAAAAGTAGCGGTTTTTATTTCAAAACGTATTCAAGTATTAACAGGGCTCTACAGTGCGACCATATTGCTCGCATATGCCCCTAGAAATATGTGTGTGCGAACCGGAAAAAATCAATTACTCGCACGGTGTGCGAGTGAAGATTACAGCCTTTACCGGGAATAAAACAGAAAACAATCAAAAACACACTTAATTTCTAGAAGGTATTTTTGGAAGAATCTATGAATGAAAAAGTATAACGTTCCTACATCATCCTCGTTGGCCAGGTCCTAGTGTTTAGGTTATTTGTTGTCAGGTCATGTCTAACAAGGTTTTTCCCTTTTAAGAGGTAAAATCCCCTGACCCATGGTATCAGAGGTCTGACCTCCACAGTGAGGTAGCCCCAGCTCATTTGTATTAAATTAGTTTATCCCAATATGATGTCCCCTAATACACTGTGTAAATCCTCCCCTCCCTCCCTGTGGTCGTGCAGGGGCCTTCTCACTACGTTATGTGCTAGTAAAGGGTATATCCTCTGTAGAGAGGTTAAAGAAAGGTCAGACCAGTTTATTGATGGCCCAGGAGGCCTCATACCACTATTACTTTGGAGGAGGTCTTAACCCATGGCATATGCTTGTGTACATTGATGTTACTTTGGAGAAGGTCTTCTCCCATGGCATATGCTTGTGTACATTGATGTTACATTGATGTTACTTTGGAGAGAGTCCTCTCCCATGGCATGTGCTTGTGTGCTTGACGTATTGGTTCTGGATGTCGGATGACGGTGGGTACCAGAAGAGAGAGGGGTTATCGCTCCAGTACCATCTGTATAAACAATGTTAAAACATTGTTCTCATTAATAATTTTTTTATTTATTTTTCACTACTAACACTGCAGTCAGTCTGATACTACATCACACTGTCATTAGAACCATTGTAGCCATACTCACTCTCCTTTATCATTATGAATATTTACCATTATGGATCTTATTGATCCTGTAGTTTGGTCATAAAACAAAATTCCAACCACTGTCAGTAGCAGTGAGGGGGTTGCCCCTTTGCAGAGCGGTGGTGTGGGTATGACCTCAAATCCTACCAGGTCACCTTGTGTTGTTTCAAGACACACTATATCGCATTGGGCCCTTTGGTAACAGTATAATTCAAAGGTCCACTCATCATACCTATTACAGTTAAGTGGACCCTGCTATTTCCCAGTAAACCAACTACATGTTGTCTGTCAACAGTGTGGTAGTGGAAAGTCTCCCTCCCTAATGTATGGAAATGAGTTACACCATGGCTTTCAAACCGTCATGTTGTACCCCACCCCCCAGTCGCATATCAATCACTTGGAGTGTGGTAACGGAAGGTTCGACACCTGTAGCAGGGCAGCTAGAGATCAACCATCGTCTCACGACAGTGAAAGGTCAACCCCCCATTGTCTGGTACTTGAGAGGGCTGATCAACTGTTATGTGGTAGTGGAACAGGGTTACTCCAGAAGGTTCCTAGATTAATTTTGATATGACAATTAATTGGTTGATTGAATGAGTAGTTTAGTCGTCGATTGATTGATTGATTCGTTGTTTGGGTGTGGTTGATTGATTAACAGATTGATTGATAGGTTAAATGAACCATTGATTGATTGATTAATTGATTGATTTATTAGTTAGCTAGGGTTAGAGCTTAAGTCAGGATCAAGGTATTGAGGCCCAGTCAGGGTCTCAAGAGCCTTTTTTGGGGGTCTAAGGGTTCAAAATTGTCCGTCCCTAGTAGTCGGATCAGGTTGGTGCCTAGGTTAAGGCCCTGGTCAACGGTAAGTATAAGGGTTTTATGAATTATTTGGGGTCTCTAGACTAGGCTTCGGAGTTCATCAGTGGCTAATTATGGTCAGCGTCTATGTTAGGGTCCAGGTTATGAGGTAAACAAAAGAGTTCCCCAATGTAACCCGGGGTAAGCGAAGTGTCAGGGGTCAAATAGAGTTCCAGGGAGGCAAGGGAAAAGGAAAC
This sequence comes from Notolepis coatsorum, assembly GCF_963971535.1. Taxonomy (NCBI): domain Eukaryota; kingdom Metazoa; phylum Chordata; class Actinopteri; order Aulopiformes; family Paralepididae; genus Notolepis; species Notolepis coatsorum. The sequence continues at coordinate 46,923 of NW_028169941.1, forward strand.
GGGTGTGGTCAGTATCTCCAAGAGGGATTTCCCCAAAGTATTTGGTTCATTTCCGTCCTAAAATGGAGTAACATCATATCCACTACCTTTAATCGTTTAACCTTGCCCCCCCTGAATATGTTCCATAAGATCATGCCTTGTAAGAAGGTTTCATGGTCCTCTGGAACTTAGTCTATGTTTTATTTTTAAAAATTAATATTATTGGTGATTGCCCGTCCCTTCAGGGGGTAGGAGGGGTTACACCCTATCTTGACCGGTACCGTTAAAAGGGTAGGGGTCTCTGTTTTTGTTTTTATTTTTTAGAAGAGTTTTTTTAAAACATTTTTTTAATAGAGAAAAAATTATGTATATACACACACATATATATGTATATATATATACATCCTTCCTCCTCCTTTTTCTATATATATATATTCTTTTTTTTATATTTTTTTCTTTTTTGAGCACCTTTTCAGGGTCCCTAAGTTCTGCGGTGTGTCCGGTAGTGGTTCGCCACTTCTTAAGTCCTAGGCTACATAACCTACCTGAAGGGTGCTCTGTAGATACTTACCCAAAATACTTACCCGCACTATTTTGCGATTAAAATAGTCCCTGTCCTATTAATGCTGATGATAACCTGTACTTTTATAAGAGAAAGAAGGGAGGTTATAATCGTACTAATTTTGACTCTGGAACATATTTTGTTTGTTTTACAGCTCTATTGATAAATCTATTTATTTAAACGTGACGAACAGGGTCTTTTGGGGGGGGGGGGGGGCCCCCGAGTAGTCCGGTCCCTGCGCGGTGTGTTTTTTTCGGGGGAAATTTTTACATGTGTCGCTCTAGTATACTTTCCCACAGTGCCCACATGTGGATCCCTGTTTGCAGGGTCCAGTGGATGTGGTCACGCTGTGTTTGGAATAACCTCAGTCCCAGTAACGGGATGTGAAGTATGTTTTCGCGTATGGCTTCATTTAAGCTATTAATGTTGACTAGCATAGAGTCTCTTAGGCGGTAGGAGGCGTTTATGCACGCCATGTATACGAGTGCCTCCGGGAATGCCCTTTTGGCCACTGCATTCAGTCTTTTTACGTTCCTGGCTGCCAAATGCCCGTTGCAGGTTTGCTTATCGTTGATACCGAACGACAGAAGTACTGCCTTAACACTAGGAGACGTCTCAAGGTGCTCAAGTATTTGAATCGCGTGATGGATTCTGGCACCCGGGTAGCTATCTACCTGTATTAAGTTATTATGGATGGGGGGTAACAACCTTAAGTTAGAGTCCCCCATGATGACTATATTCCTATGTATGTTTAGTCTCCAGTTCTCTTTAACCCCATGGCATTCATGTCGTTCGTACCAGGGTAACTGTGGCGTGGTTTCGGGTGGCGGTGTTTCGGTTTCGGATTCTATAGGGGTTGAGTGCGCGGTAGGTCCTAGGTTATGGGTGGGTCCGGGTCCCGGGGACGGGTTGCGTCCTGGGGTTTCACGGGTCCGTCTAAGGCCCAGCGAGAGCTCTGGGGAAAGGGGTGTCTCGTGTAGAGTAAGGTCGAATATCGAGGTGGGGTCAGGCTCGTACGGTACCATGGCGTGGCCCGTGGTTCCTGATGTCCCCTCGTCACCGGCATCTATGTGTGCCGAGGATGTCGTGGTTGTGGCCACGGTTCCCCCATGGGCTGCGTGAGCGTAGACGGCGCCCCTACGAGTGCTCATATCGAGGTCTACGTGGCCAACGAGTGAGGCCTGATTAATAGGCAAAACTCTCTCCGTTCTGGCCGTATTAGGGTCACTGTCAACATTCTGGGGTTGGTTCCCCCGGTTTTGGTTCTGATTTGTGGTAGGTGAGCGTCTACGTTTAAGCGTGTTACCGCACCCAATTGTCTCTGCAGATGGTTGGGGTGTACACGTCATTTCCGTCTCAGGGGCAGGTCTGGGTTCGTCACCTGAGGACGATGTTGCTGCCTGCGTCTGTTCCGGCTCGTGGTCTAATCTAATTTGTAGAACCTGTTGTTCAAAGACCCTAAAGGCCTCTGGAGTCATATGTTTGGTGCGGTGAGTGGACCAGCTTATGGCTTTGCCCAGGGCCACCTTCCAAAAGGCTACGCTAAGCGTGGTAAAGGCCTTAAGGGCCGTGACGGTTCTAGCGCGGCGGAACCGATACTCCCTTTTCAAGTGGTCCAGGGTATCTCTCTGCCAGTTGGAGTTCCTGTCATCGGACAGTCTCCTTGTGAGTTCGGTCTGTTTCTTCTCCTTTTTAGCCAATTTTCTAATATGCACTAAGCGAGACGCGAGGGCCCTAGTGATGGGCTTTTCAAATTGGAGACTCTGGTAGTCCGCTATTAGGAGCAACTGTATCGTTTTAATCAAGTTAAACTCCTCCTCACTCCATTTTGGGTGGGCAGGTACTTTCGGGGGGGGAGGGGGGGGAGGGGGAGACGCCATATTTGTTTTGAACCTATTAAGTTAAATTCTATTTAGTAAATCGCTAGTGCTATTACGTTCTATGAAGATGGACCGGAGCTCCTGGATTGGTCCTCTGGCGTAGTCTTCGTCGGTGTATTTGTTCTGTTGAGATTAGCCAGTGGTCAGTTGAGAAGCCTCGAGTGGGTCCTGTATTTCTATTATATAATATATATATATATATATATATATATACACATACATACACATATGCATATGCATATATATATGCATACATACACACACACACACATATCTACGCCTCCATCTAAAAACCATTGTGTTTAACCCCACATTTCCCCCTAGTTACATGGTGTCAATATGGCTCAGAGGCCCAGATATTGCACCAGCAACCAGAATTAGTATCACATTATACACTATTGTTTCAGCGAAAAGAAAACAACACTGAGGGCAAGATTCCATGTGAAGTCAGATGCAGCAGTCAAACATTTTAAACCATGCAAATTATATCTTTCACCATACACTATGTACAAGTAGCCTATACGTTTCAACGGGAGGCATGTTAAAGGTGCTGTACGTGATATTTCTTTGTTAAAATAAGTGTTAAATAGCTCTACATTATGACAGCCATCACTGATACAGAGTGTCTGGTCTTCAATAGGCTACTGTATTTGTAAATCTGGTATGTCATAAATGTATAGATGTAGCAGTATTGTCTATCTGTATGTCATGTGTGTCATATATGTTATGATGAATTGAAAATGGGGGACCCTGATGTAAACAAGACGAAAGTCTCTCTCTGGTCTGCATCCCCTTAACAATTGTGTGTATTGAGCTGTACTGTATTGTACCCATTCTGCAATCTGTTAATAACAACCAATCAATATTTAACAGATTGCAGAATGGGTACAATACAGTACAGCTCAATACAGACAATTGTTAAGGGGATGCAGACGTAACGTTAGCCCATTGCATGTTATTAAATGCCCGCACTGGTCTGTCTAATGAAATTACAACCGGTTTACATCCATTCATTCTGCTAGCATTACTGATTGGCACTGCCACATGCCACTGGATAACATGAGCTAGTGTTAGCTATCAAACCCCGTTAGCTCAAAGCTCCTCTTTCAACTTAAGCATTAAACAAAATGGCCCAGTCATCTATTCACCTTTGTTTAATACACACAGCGTTGTCTCTAATGTTATCTAACCACTGATAGCTCCCGATATGTGCTGGCTAAGTAGCGTGAGCTAACTGCTATACTGTTATAATGGCAAGTTCCATTGACGTTAGCATGTGTTGAACAGTTGTGAACGATGCATCTCTTTAATGCTCTTATGCTGACGTCATACTTGTCAGCTTGACAATTACGCAGCTGGTTCCAATAAAGGGATCATTGCCGGCTCACTTGTGAGATTCGGTCAGTGGTGTGTGAAACTGCAATGAAGTGTGTGGCGTCTTTTATTCCTCCTTAGTAGCCCAAGGCTGTCTAGACCTTTGCTGAAAATGGCTGCTGCGCCAACAGGTTATGGGCCCAGAAAGGATCTTGGAAGCCGATGGAATCGTTTGTGCTTTGACGGAGAGGAGAAAAACTATGAGTTGTGGGAAACAAAGTTTCTTGGCCACCTGCGTCTACAAGGGCTGAAAAGCACCATATTGAAAAAACCTGACAGTGACGGGGACGAAGAAGACGCAGACGCAGCCGCAACAAGAGCCGCAGAAGATGCTGACAAAAATGAAGAAGTCTACGCTGAACTTATTCAATTGTTGGACGATACAAGTTTGTCTCTGGTCATGAGAGATGCAGCGGACGATGGGAGAAAGGCGTTGAAGATTCTGAGGGATCACTACGCAAGTACAGGAAAACCACGTGTGATCAGCTTGTACACAGAGCTTACGTCTCTCCAGAAATATGCTAATGAAAGCATTACAGACTATATTATACGAGCAGAAACTGCTATCACAGCACTGAGGAATGCAGAAGAGATTTTAAGTGACGGTTTATTAATAGCGATGATTCTGAAGGGGCTGCCAGCGTCGTTTAAACCGTTTTCTATCCACATTACACAAAGTGATGAGAAGATCACCTTCGCCGAGTTCAAAACCAAGCTGAGGAGCTACGAGAGCACTGAGAAGTTCAGTGGGAGCTCAGTTGATGACAGCGTGATGAAAGTAAGAGGCAAAGACTTTGATGTGAAGCTGCTGACCTGTTATGCTTGCGGCCAAAAGGGCCATATGGCCCGCGAGTGCAAGGCTGCTGGTCACGGGGAACAACAGAGACAGTGGTGCCGTTTTTGCAGAAGTTCCACGCACAGAGATGCAAACTGCAGGCGGAGAGGACGACGAGACAACGTAAAACAGGCCGCGGATGAAGAGGACCACGACCACCACCACACATTCGCCTTCAAGGCCCGCGAACGACAGGTGGACGGCGACCCAGGCAATGGCCTGAAGCAAAGAGGGCTTATGGTCGACACCGGTGCTACATCGCACATAGTGACTGACGTGAGCAAGTTCAAAGACTTTGACGAGAGTTTCGAGCCACGAAAACATGTCCTGGAGTTGGCTGATGGAGTGAGGGCCTCTGGCATAGCGCTGAAGAGAGGTGCAGCCAAAGTTTGGCTGAAAGACAATACGGGTCGAGAGGTGGAGACGATGCTGACGGGGGCGCTGTACGTCCCATCCTTTCCCCAAGACATTTTCTCGGTCAAGGCAGCGACGACCAACGGAGCCACGGTTGTATTCAAGGAAGGACAGAACAAGCTCATTCATGAGAACGGTACGACATTTGATATTAAGGTGTATGATAGATTGTTTTATCTAAACACAGTTAATGATGAAAATGTTGATGAATGTCATGGGTGTTATGATATCAAAACATGGCACGAAATTCTAGGTCACTGTAACTACGAAGATGTGTTAAAATTGCAAAAAGTCACAGAGGGTATGACAATTAAAGGCAAAACTGATACATCTAATTTGACATGTGAAGTGTGCACAAAGGGTAAATTTGCTCAGAGCAGGAGCAGAGAGCCAGATGAAAGAGCAAAGGCTCCACTGCAGCTTGTACACACAGATTTGTCTGGACCTATAGATCCTACAGCTAAAGATGGGTTCAGATACACATTAGCATTTACTGATGACTATTCAGGAGCAGTTTTTGTTTATTTTTTGAAATCAAAGAGTGACACAGTCAAGGCTACTGAGAAGTACATTGCTGACGTTTCACCTTATGGAAAAATCAAATGCATGAGATCTGATAATGGTACAGAGTATACTTCTGGTCAATTTCAGTCATTGCTAAGTAGAAATGCCATCAGACATGAGACCTCAGCTCCTTATTCACCCCATCAAAATGGGACAGCTGAGAGAAATTGGAGAACATTGTTTGAAATGGCAAGATGCATGCTAATTGAGAGTGACCTACCAAAAGAGTTGTGGACATATGCAGTTATGACTGCTGCTGTCATTCGAAATAGGTGTTACAACAAGCGTGTAGGACAGACTCCATACTACATGTTAACAGGAAAGAAGCCTAACCTTTCAAAAATGAGAACATTTGGGTCACCATGCTATGCTTACAAGCAAAACAAGAAAAAGTTGGATTCAAGATGTGAAAAGGGTATTTTTGTAGGCTATGATAAGAACAGCCCTGCTTATTTGGTGTTTTATCCTGACACAGGAAAAGTACTTAAAAATAGGTTGGTCAAATTCATCACCAAGAGTGTCATTGAGAATCAGACTCAAACAGAGCAGGAAACAGGTGATGAAGATTTCAGTATGAGGAGAGCTGTAAACCACCTACCAAAAACTGAAAAGGCAAATGTACTCACAAAAGAGTCACAGGAGAATGAGATTTGTGATAACATTGAGACAGGTGAAGGCCAAAGTAGCCAGAGTACATCTTATCCACAAAGAGAAAGAAAACCTCCTCAATATTTCCAGAGTAAATCTTATCCACAAAGGGAAAGAAAACCTCCTCAATATTTGAAGGATTATGAGTGTAAAGTCGAATCTGATGACCAAGAAGAACTAACCCTTGATTACTGTTATAGAGTTATTTGTGATGTGCCCCAAACATTGGAGGAGGCTATGTCATCACCAAATTCTCAATTATGGACTAAAGCTATGGAAGAGGAAATGGATTCACTGAGGGAAAATGACACATTTACCCTGACCACACTGCCAGAAGGTAAACATGCAGTGGGGGGCAGATGGGTTTACACAGTGAAAGAGAACCCAGTTGAAACATGCAAAGCCAGGTATGTAGCAAAAGGCTATAGTCAAGTGTCTGGTATTGATTATAAGGAAACCTTTTCTCCAACCGCAAATATGACCTCTATACGTAGTCTAATGCAAATTGCAGTAGAACATAATTTGGAGTTGCATCAAATGGATGTTAAAACGGCATATTTACATGCTCCTATAGACTGTGAGTTGTTTATGGAGCAACCTGAAGGATTTGAGGTTAAGTCAGAGAAGGGGGAGAAACTGGTCTGTAAACTTAACAAATCACTGTATGGTCTGAAACAATCAGGACGGAATTGGAATAAAATGCTCCATGATTATCTAAGTGAAAATGGTTTTATCCAAAACCCGGCTGACCATTGTGTTTACAATAAACTAACATCTAAAGGTGAAAGGATTATTTTGATAATCTGGGTTGACGATCTTATCATTGCAGGAAGCAACAGTCAAACAATCCAAAATGTAAAAGACATTTTGGGAGCCAAATTTAAGATGAAAGATCTTGGCAAACTTAAGAACTTTCTAGGCATTGATTTCACACAGACAGATGGTGAAATAAAGATGAACCAGAAAAGGTACATCATGAAAATATTGCAAAGGTTTGACATGTCTGACTGCAAGGCAAGATCGACTCCATGTGAGTATAAACAACAATTTGACAATGAAGGTGAATCTGTTGATCAAAAGAGGTATCGTGAAGTGGTAGGCAGCTTGATTTATGTAATGACATGTACTAGACCTGATCTAAGTTTTATTGTCAGTAAGTTGTCTCAACACTTATCCGAACCAAAAGAACAGCATATGGTAACAGCAAAACATGTGTTGAGATACTTGAAGGGAACTGTAGACCAGGAGTTGTGTTACAAGAGAAGTGATTCAAAACTAAAACTTGTTGCATATTGTGATGCTGATTGGGCAGCAGATCAAAATGACAGACGGAGCACAACTGGGTACTGTTTTAGTCTATGTCAGACAGGACCTGTTATTTCCTGGAAATCTAAGAAACAGCCTACAGTTGCTTTATCCACATGTGAAGCAGAATATATGGCTTTGGCAGCTGCTACACAGGAAAGTTTTTATCTTGTGCAGTTATTAAAAGGAATGGATAGTGAAAATGATTATGCACCAGTGACAATCTTTGAGGATAACCAAGGGGCAATTGCACTTTCAAAGAATCCTGTGTGTCGCCAAAGGTGTAAACATGTTGACATTAAATATCATTTTGTTCGATCTGCAGTAAATGATGGAAACATTATTATTGAATACTGTCCAACAACAGAAATGGTAGCTGATATGTTAACCAAACCTGCAACAAAGGTCATGCTTGAAAAGTTTGTGTATTTTATTTTTGGTGTTGAAGGTTAAAAATGAAAGAAAAGAAAATGTAAATGTATGTCAAAGGTTTTATCAGAATAAGATCAAGTGGGGGTGTTGAACAGTTGTGAACGATGCATCTCTTTAATGCTCTTATGCTGACGTCATACTTGTCAGCTTGACAATTACGCAGCTGGTTCCAATAAAGGGATCATTGCCGGCTCACTTGTGAGATTCGGTCAGTGGTGTGTGAAACTGCAATGAAGTGTGTGGCGTCTTTTATTCCTCCTTAGTAGCCCAAGGCTGTCTAGACCTTTGCTGAAAATGGCTGCTGCGCCAACAGCATGCAGTGTGTAGCGTAGCATAGCATGATTCTAACGTTCGCTAATACATCGAAAGTCTTGGCTTGTACACTAAGGCATGCTTGTACACTAAATTAGTAGTCCGTTGTAGTTGTGATACAAACATAGCTCTCACCACTAGACTAAGCATGTCAATGTATTAACTAACGTTAAACTAATGCGGTAGTAGCTACTAGCGAGCTTAGCCACAATGCAAACACACAGTGACTGTAATTGTAATTCCATCGTGTATTCTGCATCACAAACCTGTTTCGGAGTCAGCTGGAACTGAAATCTGCGGTCTGTGTATATAGTTTTCGAATGAAAAATAACGAAAATGCGTAATCCGTTGTAGGAATAGTATAGAATCACTTTAGGTATGAAGTACCGGTCTTTTCTGTTCGAAGAGCAGAGAAAGACTGGCTGGCCGGGCCGGGGTCGAGACGTTTGATGTACGTCACTCACTGGGGCTTTGAAGTGTGTGACTACGGGAAGCCGTCTATTCTTCTGCTGAGCTCGAAAATACACATACCGCCACCTACTGCACTGGCAGTGTAAAAGTATGCGAGCTCACACGTGGAAAACCGTGGACGTCAGCGAATATTATGTGTTTAGTATATGTTGCGACGGTCGGATTGTTATTAAAAACGGAGCGATACTAGCTATGATGTGTAGGAGTTGGCGAAAATGAATTGATTGCTTTAAAAACGAAGAGAAATGTCATATTTACGCTGTTTAAAACGGGATGGCCAAAATCTTCAGTTTGGGCTTAACGTGTGACGTTAGATTCAATTTACGTGCGGGGAAGTGGTTTACGTAAGGATTAATGACATGACCTAAGGTTGGGTGAGAGGTGTGAATGTAACTGTGAAAGCAGATTTTAAAAAATCGAACTGGTTTGGCATATAATGACGAAGTTTGCCGATAAGAATGAACGTTTTCTACTTCCTGGTTTAGTTCAGTGGGGAATATCGACGTCTCTCATTGGTCTGTGTGCCTGGTATGACTCCTGGTATAACAATGTGACCTCCCATTGGCTTAGATGAATGAATGACGTCAGCAGAATAGTGACGTGCTACACTGGTTTGCGTGAAAGCAAGTCGGATAAAGTTTGAATGAATGAATGAATGAAAACTTTATTTAACAGATTGCAGAATGGGTACAATACAGTACAGCTCAATACACACAATTGTTAAGGGGATGCAGACCAGATAACTTCTATATGAATTGAAAATGGGGGACCCTGATGGAAACAAGACAAACGTCTTTCTCAGGTCTGCATCCCCTTAACAATTGTATGTATTGAGCCGTACTGTATTGTACCCATTCTGCAATCTGTTAAATAAAGTTTTCATTCATTCATTCATTCAGAAAGACTTTCGTCTTGTTTACATCAGGGTCCCCCATTTTCTATTCATCAGGACATATATGAATGAATGAATGAATGAATGAAAACTTTATTTAACAGATTGCAGAATGGGTACAATACAGTACGGCTCAATACATACAATTGTTAAGGGGATGCAGACCTGAGAAAGACGCTTGTCTTGTTTCCATCAGGGTCCCCCATTTTCAATTCATATAGACATTTATGACATACACAACATACATGACATTTATGGCATAGGGACATATAGGTATTTAGTACTGATACATTTGTGACATAAACGGTATTCAAATATACAGTACTGTTACCCCTAGATCCTGACAGAGTATATATGATGGGGAGGGGACTGTACATTAGGAGGGGGTGGGTGGGTGGGAGAGAAATATACATACGGCGGGGAGGGAATATATACATGCGGTGGGGAGGAGACTGTCTATTAGGAGGTGGTGGGGGTTTTGGGCATTTACGGTGGCCAGTTTCGAATTGCAGCCTCCCGTAGGTGCTCTTTTAAGAGCGGTTTTGAATGTGGGTTGTGATTCACATTCCTTTACAGCTTTGGGTAGGGCGTTCCACATTGTTGTGGCATAATTGCGAAACGTGTTTAGTCCCTTGTTTGAGCCGAATCTGGGTTTAACATGATTTGTGGAGCTACCTCTGGTGTTGTGATCGTGGTATTCACTGACCTTTGGGAAATATTTTGCCATGTACATGGGTACCTTGGTCGTGTAGTGTGTCTTGTAGACCAGGCCCATTGCAAGTTGCTGTACTCTGTTGTCTACTCTAAGCCATCCTAGGTTGTCAAATTGGGCAGGGGTGAGGCGGGTTCTAGGAGTAAGGTCAAGCAGTAGTCTGACCCGTTTGTTTTGAGATGTTTGTAATTTTGTTTTTAGCGCCTTTGAGGTGCTTTGGTACCATGAGGTGCAAGCATAGTCATAGTACCCTTGAATGAGTGCTCCTGCCAGAGTCTTCAGGGTATTCTTGTTTACCAGAGAGGAGATCCGGTACAAGAATCTAGTTCGTTGGTTGACTTTTTTTTTATTACATTGGATGCCATTTTGTCACAGGAGAGATTAGCCTCTAGGATGGAACCCAGGTAGGTAATTTCATCTTTCCTTGTGACAATATTGTCACCCACTGTAACTGACAGAAGAACTTGACAGAAGATGTCGCAGATGACAGAAAAAGCAACTCAAATTGACATGCCATCCTTTGCATTTGGATCATACAGATGCGATCAGATTAGGCACAGCAAGTTAGACATTACAGCAAGCTTATATGTAACGGAGATGATAAATATTGTAATAACAGGACCAAAATCCAAACTATTCAGTCAGATAGCGATTTATTATGAAAATGCAATTACAATTTCAACAATAACTTTCCAGCACTTTATACACAATTGAAGCACATTTAAAACCTTGAAAACAGCACATTGAAATACAAGCATTTTTCAAGGATTTCCAGCACCACGTACGAACTTGGCTAGCTCAGGACAACGCTGATCAATGTCACTAAGAATTGCAAAATGGGGGACCTTGATGTTTTGAAGAGAGTGTCTTTCCTCAGCCTTGGAAAATAGCCAAAGTAACTCCACTACCAAAGAACTGTAAAGAGCCATTTACAGGTTCAAACAGTAGGCCCATTAGTATTTTACCAGTAATAGGTAGAATTGGAAGTAATTGGAAGGAATTGTGTTCAAGCAGATTCAAAAGTATTTAAACGAAAACAACATTAATTCTGATTTCCAGCATGCATACAAAGTAGGATACTCTACAGGAACTGCTTTAACATCTCTTACAGATAGCTGGCTACAGCTGATCGATAGGAAGTTAGTTGTGGGTACAGTGCTCTTGGATTTCGACATCATAGATCATGACCTATTATTATTGAAATTACACTGTACTGTATTGTATTGAAGACACTGCCATGGAATGGATGAGAAGCTACTTGTCTAATAGACAACAATGTGTTATATTTAATGGTTCCATGTCAAATATGGTAACACTCCAGTGTGGTATTCCCCAAGGAAGTTGTCTTGGACCCCTCCTTTACTCTATATTTGTAAATGATATGCCTTATGTATTGGAAAGTGCAGGTACAGCGATTTATGCTGATGATACAACTATATATGCATCCGCTGAGAGCACAGAACAAGTGAATAAGATACTTCAGAGTGAATTATTTATGATTTCGAATTGGATAACTGAAAACAGACTCAAATTAAATGTAGCAAAAACAAAATGTCGCTTCTCGGGTCACATCTCGCTGAGGCGTCCGCGTGAGCCCACCTCGGATCGGAGGCTACCTGGTTGATCCTGCCAGTAGCATATGCTTGTCTCAAAGATTAAGCCATGCAAGTCTAAGTACACATGGCCGATACAGTGAAACTGCGAATGGCTCATTAAATCAGTTATGGTTCCTTTGGACGTTCACCTGTTACTTGGATAACTGTGGCAATTCTAGAGCTAATACATGCAAACATGACTCTGGTCCTCTTTGGAGCTCAGCTGGTCCTGGATGTAAGTCAGCTGCTCTGGGACCGGCGGGTGTCCAGGGAGCTGCTCAGCCCCTTGCCCATGCCCAGCTCTGGGTAGGACTCCACCAGACTCCCAGGCTTCGGGGACATCAGCACTGGGCCTGGAGGTCACAGGGAAAAAAGGCAGAAACCCGTCATTAGTCATTAGGATGTGGTCCAGGGCGCCTGTAGCTGTTCCGCAACCATTGCTATTTCCGGGGTAGGCCTGATTGGCCACACTATTACACTATTACACACTATTACACTATTACACACTATTACACTATTACACACTATTACACACTATTACACACTATTACACTATTACACTATTACACACTATTACACTATTACACACTATTTTTCCGGTTTTCGGACTTTTCCGAGTTTTTGAACTTTTTCGGATTTTTGATGTTTCCGAGTATTCGGATTTTTCAGAGTTTTTGGGTTTTCGGACTTTTCCGAGTTTTTGAACTTTTTCGGATTTTTGATGTTTCCGAGTTTTCGGAATTTTCCGAGTTTTTGCATTTTTCCGGGTTTTCGGGTTTTCGGACTTTTCCGAATTTTTGAACTTTTTCGGATTTTTGATGTTTCCGAGTTTTCGGATTTTTCCGGGTTTTCGGACTTTTCCGAGTTTTTGAACTTTTTCGGATTTTTGATGTTTCCGAGTTTTCGGATTTTTCCGAGTTTTTGAACTTTTTCGGATTTTTGATGTTTCCGAGTTTTAGAAATTTTCCGAGTTTTTGGATTTTTCCGAGTTTTCGGACTTTTCCGAGTTTTTGAACTTTTTCGGATTTTTGATGTTTCCGAGTTTTCGGATTTTTCCGAGTTTTGGGATTTTTCGGAGTTTTGGAACTTTTTAGATTTTTCCGAGTTTTCGGATTTTTCCGAGTTTTCGGGTTTTGGGATTTTTCCGAGTTTTTGAACTTTTTCGGATTTTAGATTTTTCCGAGTTTTGGGATTTTTCCGAGTTTTCGGATTTTTCCGATCAACATCGACCAATGGCACAATCCGCAAGTCTCTACGACAAACAGTTCAAGAGATACACTGAGGGGGTGTGGCCTAAGGGGGCGTGGTCTAAGGATCGGGGGAGTGGTCAACATCGACCAATGAAAGGTGGTCAACATCGACCAATGGCACAATCCCCAAGTCTCTACGACAAACGGTTCAAGAGATACACTGAGGGGGTGTGGCCTAAGGGGGCGTGGTCTAAGGATCGGGGGAGTGGTCAACATCGACCAATGAAAGGTGGTCAACAGGGGGAGTGGTCAACATCGACCAATGAAAGGTGGTCAACATCGACCAATGGCACAATCCGCAAGTCTCTACGACAAACGGTTCAAGAGATACACTGAGGGGGTGTGGCCTAAGGGGGCGTGGTCTAAGGATCGGGGGAGTGGTCAACATCGACCAATGAAAGGGGGTCAACATGGACCAATGAAAAATGAAAGAGGATATCCCTACTGAGTACAATGACACAACCCACAAGACAGAGGGCGCTGTCAGCAATTCAGTAGTGCAACACAGTGATGGCCAATGATGGGTTAAGTGGATGATGTCATTGGCAGCTCAGCCACGAGCCACACAGCTGAACCAATCATGAGTGAGCCATGAGCCACACAGGTGAAGCAATCACTATGACTTGCATATTTTCTATCCAATGCATTTCTATGGAGGCAGATGCATGACTGCATTGTCACATTGATTAAAAGAAAACTATAAGAGATGAAGCGTTGTGACGCGCACATGAGCACTACAACGAGTAGGCGAAGGGTTGTGCGCGATATTGTGACATTCGTGCGATATTGTGGCACTCCTTCGGCGATCGGAACAGAAGGCTAAAAAATAGTGTGAAAAATGTGATTTCTAGAG